>NW_024962287.1:243350-395770 GCF_019238085.1 Lagopus leucura
CTTGCAGCTACTGCTCCCTCCTTTGGCTTTGTGTGCCAAATCCTTGTGAAACTCCAGCATGGTCTGCAGTGGCTTCTCATCACCTTTGCAGGCTTGTGGAATCACAGAATCACAGAATCACAAGGTTGGAAACGACCTGCAAGATCATCCAGTCCAACCACCCTCCCATTCCTATCAGTGCCACAAGCTACTAAACCATCTCTCGTAGTTCCTCATCCAGGCACTTCTTGAACACCACCAGGGACGGCAACTCCACCACCTCCCTGGGCAGCCATTCCAGTGCCTGACCACCCTCTGAGAGAAAAAGTTTCTCCTAATATCCAACCTAAACCTTCTCTGGTATAACTTCTTGCCATTTCCTCGGGTCCTACTATTTGCCTGGGAGAAGAGGCCAGACCCTTTTGCACCACAACCTCCCTTCAGGAAGTTGTACAGTGCAATGAGGTCTCCCCTGAGCCTCCTCTTCTCCAGACTGAACAATCCCAGCTCCTTCAGCCTCTCCTCATAAGACTTGTGCTCCAGACCCCTCACCAGTTTCGTTGCCCTTCTTGCACACGCTCCAGGGCCTCAATGTCTTTCTTGTAGTGAGGGGCCCAAAACTGAACACAGTACTCGAGGTGCGGCCTCACCAGTGCTGAGTACAGGGGGATGATCACCTCCCTGCTCCTGCTGGCCACACCATTTCTAATGCAGGCCAAGATGCCGTTGGCCCTCTTGGCCACTTGGGCACACTGTCGGCTCATGTTCAGCCGAGCATCAACCAACACCCCAAGGTCCCTTTGCTCTTCACAATCATCCAACCACTCATCCCCAAGCCTGTAACGCTGCCTGGGGTTGTTGTGGCCAAAGTGCAGAACCCGACACTTGGCCTTGTTAAACCTCATCCCATTCATCTCAGCCCAGCGATCCAGCTTACCTAGATCCCTCTGCAGGGCCTCCCTGCCCTCAGGCAGATCGACACAACCTCCCAACTTGGTGTCATAGAATCATAGAATCATAGAATCATAGAATCACTAAGGTTGGAAAAGACCTAAAAGATCACCCAGTCCAACCGTTCACCTATTCCCAATAGCTCCTACTAAACCATGTCCCTCAACATCTGTCATGTCATGTCATCTGTGTCAAGGTCAGGTTGCTTTGCAGAAATTACATTCAGCATGTGTGTGAGAAAGCACGTGTAGGAGCTGGGGGAAAACCAAAGCCGGCAGACAAGAAAAGCCTAAAAATATTTATGAAGAGCGTGAAATCTGCACTGGTTCTTGAGTGCTGAGAATGCAGCTTCACAGATAAAGCTCCTGAAGTTAAGCTCCTCTGACACCAATAGATGAAAAAGGTGTTCCTGCAAGTTTTACTTGTGTAGGAAAGGATTGTATAAACTCAGGTAGGAAGAAATCTGGAGCAATTTCAAGGGAAAACTGAAGTACCTTAACAGTAAGTGTGAGCTGCTTCCTGAAGGTCTTGGTGGTGTGGAAGAGTGATATTTTTGTTTCTGTGCAGGGATCTGAATCTGCTGGGGAAGACAGAAGTGAAGGTGCACTTCTGTGTGAAGTAAAACTACTCAGGGCAAAACAGCTTAAAACGCTAATGGGGCATCCATTTGTAGGCATGAAATATTGATGAACTGACAGCATGGGAAGAGACTTGCACTGATGAGCTCAACTCAGGGCACTAAATATTCCTTTAAAGTCATTAATCTGAAGAACAAGTTCTCTTTGGAGAGAGGCATGTTTTTAACAGGATTTATGACTGCAAACTTCATAAGACAAAATTGTCCTGGTTGTGAAGCTTTTTCATCCTTCAGCTTCTGTCCCATACACCTTCTGAGTCTAAAGTCATATGTCTGGTGGTTGCTGACCCTGCACATAGCAGGGGGGTTGAAACTAGTGGTCATTATTGTCCTTTTCAACCCAGGCCATTCGATGATTCTGTGTTATCTTTTGGTTTATTCATGGCGTGGCAGGAGCAATAAAACATTTCCTTATTGACCTATCTATCCCTGTGTTCATTTTCTTTCAAAGGGCACATCGTCCTTTCTTGCCTTATGACTGCCGAGGCAAAGTGACTTAGTGGTGGTGTGTGCTTTGAGCAGGCTCTGGGTCTCTGGCAGAAGAGACCCAACGTGTTTGTGTGTTTTTACATGAACTTAGCAATTTTGTATTCAGTGTTGGAAAGGTACAGATTTAAGCAAGCACTGAAGCTCAAGACATCCAGTTATTTTCAATGAGGAGACTATTGGGCAGGACTGTGTGTCAGCATCCTGCTTGAACAACACCTCTCCTCTCATAAGGACGGATGAGGTTTGTGAGGAGCAGTAAGTGGCCACAGAAAGCTTCAGATTTTGAGAATATGATTCTGTGTTTACAGAAAATACATCCAAATTGCTTGACTGTTGATCTCTGTGAGCTGTATACTCACTTTTAGCATTGCAGTGTTCCAAATTGCTCTATTGTCATTGATCACTGATTTGCAATTGCTGTTTGCTCATAAATTTCACACCTAACCCTTCTGACATGCATACTAATGCACTGGTGCACTTCATACTGCTTTTTTATGTTACATTATTTTTAGTGGTTGATATTTCATGCTAACTGATGTTGTACTGGAGAGAAAGTAGTCCACAAATACATCAGTGAAATCAGCTAAGGCTTCCTTGCAATTAATGAATCTGCAGGACTGAAAAGTATAGCTTGGCTCTGCTATATAGAAACCCACGTTCATGTCTGAAGCAGACCCAGCCTTCTCACACACATCTCACGTATATGTAAGTCTCATGAATCACATTATGGGCCTATTAGACATACCTGTGGCTTTGCAGACAAGAGGGAGAAAACCGGGCCTTCATTAACACTGTGTGAATGTACAGAAAGAGGATGGTGGTCTCCACTACACCGATCTTTGGGAGGCTGGAGGCTTGGGTTGCAAGGGACCTCAGAGCCCATTCAGTCCAAACCCCTGCTGCAGGCTGGTTGCTCTCCACCAGATCATGCTGCCTAGGGCCTCATGCAACCTGGCCTTGAGACCCTCTAGGGATGGAGCATCCATGGTTCTCTGGGCGGAAGTGCCAGGGCCTCAGACCCTCTGAGTAACGTCTATCTTCCTAATGTATAATATCTATTAGTTTTAAACCATTCCCCGTTGTTCTATCATTACCAGACTGTACAAAGTCTCTCCCCCTCCTGTTTACAGGCTCTCTTCAGGTAGCGGAGGGCTGCAATGAGGTCTCCCCACAGCCTTCTCCAAACTGAAGAAGCCCAACTCCCTCACCCTTTCTTCATGGAAGAGGTGCTCCAGCCTCTGACCTCTGATCCTCACAGCCCTCCTCTGGATCTGTTACGACAGATTCATATCCTTATAGGATACCGTTGGCATTCTGGGCTGCAAGAAAACACTGATGGCTCATGTTAAGGTTTTCATCTACTGGGACCCCCAGGTCCTTCTCAGCAGGGCTGCTCTCACTGAATTATTTTCCAAGCTTGCACTTGTATCCAGGACTGTCCTAACCCCTGTGCACTGCCTTGCATTGGCCTTATTGAACCCCATTAGTTTCACACGGCCCACTTTTTGAGTTCATTGAAGTCCCTCTGGATGGCATCCCTTCCCTCTGTTCTGTCAACCGTACCACTCAGCTTGTTGTCATCTGCAAACTTGCTGAGGGTGCCCTTGATCCCATCATCTATGTCACTGGTAAAGATGTTTAAGAATACTGGTCCAAAAACAGACCCCGTGGGGCACCACTTGTCACTGCTTCCACCTGGACATGGAGGCACTGGCCACAGTTCTCTGGCTGTAACCTTCCAACCAAATCCTTATCCACTGTTTACCCATATCTCTGCAGTTATATATAAGAATGTAGGAGTAGGACCATATCCAGAATTGCAGAAGCCCAGGTATAGGACATCAATCAGTCTTCCTTTGTCTACTGATGGCATTGCTCTACCATAGAGGCCACTAGATTGATCGGGCCTGATTTGCCCTTGGTGAAGTGATGCTAGATGTCTTGGATAACATCCTCTTCTTGCGAGTGCCTTAATACAGCTTACAGAAATATCTGCTCCATGATCTTCTCAGGTACAGACGTGTGGTTCACAAGCCTGTAGCTCCGTGGGTCTTCCTTTCTCCTTTTCTTAAAGATAGGAGAGATGTTTCCCTTTTTCCAGTCTCTGGGACTTCTCCTGACAGCTATGATTTTTCAAATATGGTGGAGGGTGTCTTGGCAGCTACATCAGTCAGTTCCTTCAGGACTCAGTAATGCATGTCGCCAGGCCTCAAAGACATGCTTACCATGCCTTTTGGTTCAGTCTTTAGCTGTCCGTGAGCTGCAGTCATGTAGAGACAGCAATTAGATGTTGTGATATGGTTCTGAATTGTGGGACAGAGCTGGCTGGTTCAGAACATGGAGTGAGAGAGCAGGGGTTGCTCCTGGGCTGCAGGGAACTTCAGCTGCACCTGAAGCACCTCCTGCCCTCTTTCTGCGCTGCCCTTGGGGGTTGCAGGGCTGCTTCTCTCCCATTTCTCATCTTCTCTCCCAGCTGCTGTTGCACAGCAGTTTTTCCCTCTCCTCAGTCTGCTCTCCCAGAGCGCACCCAGCATTGCTCAGGGCTCAGCTCTGGCCACTGGCAGTCGCTTAGGAGCAGCTGGAGCTGGCTGTGATCTGACATGGATGGGGCAGTGCGGGGCTCTGCTCACAGAGGGCACCCAGCCCTGAAGCCTCATGCTACCAAAACCTTGTCACAGGTTAGTATCCAATGCTTGAAACTGCATTTATGCTGTATGTTCTCATTTGGGGTGTACCATTAAAGATACCAGATGAGGATAGATGATATTCAAAACTCAGCAGTTGTGATTCTAAGTGGATCAATTTGTTTGGGAAGGGATTGCTGGGTGGTGGAAGTGGCTGAAATACATCCTCCAAGTCTTACTCTGGAGGAGGAAGCTGATCTCCAGATGTCATCACTACATTCCTGCAGCTCTGTACCACATCTGGGCTCTGTCTGCCTATGACTGTTGTCAGCTCAGTATCGCTGGCTTTTTACAATGAAGCCTGAAGCTGAGCAGGCTGCATTCCAGTAATGGGCTGCTGAAAAATTAATCCACTCTGACAAATCAACAAAAAGAAGCTTTGGATCCTTCCCAGATCTATGCTGAAAACACCATTTGAGCTAAGCAATGTCAGCTTTCCTGTGATAATTATAGACAGAAAAACATGGCATGGCTAGCATTGCATAGGCTGGCTTCCTGGGAATTTTCTCCTGAACTCTGTTCCAGGCCTTCGAAAGGAGAAGCCACGCACACAACTTAGTGCTCATTTCCTTGTGTGGAGCAAGAATTTATAATCATCTTGAACTTTGGGGGGGAAAATACTAAAGGCAGAAGCACAAAAACAGAAGGGAATCATAGACACCATGAAAGACATCAGTGCTTTTGTTTATGCTGAAAGAAATGAACTGCTCTGAATAATAACCTTGAAATTGAGTAAGTGCAGGGCAAATAATTTCAAGGTTTGTTCTGAATGTTACATAACCAGACAGAGTATGTCACGATTAAGCTTCTGCTTGGAGCAGAGCACTGGAAAGTTTTCATTCTTTTTCCAGCTCTCCTCTTGTGAAAGATCAAGAAGTGTCCATGAAATGCTTTGGGTACTGCAGTGCCTAAATCTTAGCTAGTGTATAATGTAGGTAAATTCACAGTCCTGAGTAGAAGACCAGGCCTCCAATACAACACCCAGCTGCAGCACTGCCTCCTTATCTCCTGCTTGCTGCAGGACTCCCTGATGAAAACACACCTGAAGACTGGCTCATTACCTGCCCTGTGTTTGGGCAGACTGGGAACCATCCAGCAAGGCCCTGAAGTTACCAGCTGTGGTTACTTCTCCACATGCATATGTGTGCCAGCCACACATTAGTACCACTTGTCAGAGGATGCTCATACCTTTTCCCACTCTTTTAACCCAGTACCTCAGCCCTTTGGGTTCTCATTGCTCCCATCTGGAGCAGTGTGTTCTGCCATGTTTCACAGCAGCACCAAGAATAAGTAGGGAATGTCTCTGTTGGACACATGGGCTTCCAAGCATTCACGGTCTGGTTTGCCCCTGATGCAGCTGCTGGAAGGCAATGCAGTGTCTCAGTGGTGTTGTCCAGGGCAGCTGTGGGTGTTCAGTAACAGCCCTGGTGAATCCTGAAGGCTGCAGCAGAGTTCAATGTTCCAGTCAGAAACCTCATTCCTGCTACAGCTGCAGACCTCCTTGACACGATATTTTGTAGGCTGTTACCCCAGAGAGGAGTAAATCCTGCGCCTTTGGGAGATGTGACATTTATATTAATGTTTTAGTAAAAAACTAAGCGGAAAAAGCTTTATAACTGTTGGATTGAATCATGTGGCTGGTGTAGTAGCTGGAGTTTCTGCATAAGTCGTACAATTTATTTGGAGCAAAAGAAGCTACATTTCTGATTAGATTTGGTCTTCTCTATACCTCATCTTGTGACAGCTTCTGGAGCTTGACTTTGCTGTTTAGTGCTATGAGAAGCTGGATCCTGCAGGAGAGGTTCAGATTGTGCTCTCTTCTCAAGACTTTGCTTTGTTTCTTTTCTGATTTTGGTTTGTTAAAAAAAAGATATATTTTTTAATTAAAAAATGTTAAAAAAACCCACTAAAAACAAAAGCAATAAAGCAAAAGAAAATAATTAAAACACAATGTCCGAATGAGAAAGCATAGACTGTGTGTCTGCACTGAGGAGAAGCATAAGGCTTAAGAACTGCCTTGTAATGGGCCATGGCTGCACTCAACATGCCAGGGACACCAGCAGGCCTCTAGAAAAGCAGAGTCAAAGCATCAGTATTGGAAGGTCTAGTTTAAATCATACATGTTATTTCCAGGTGCTTTTAGTCCAAAAAACAGATCTTTCCTCTCCTTTGGAAAAGAAACAAACAAGACAAAACAAAGCCCCAGCACATTCCTGTAGAGATTAAACAAGACAGTCTTTCATTTAAAAAAGTGTTACGAGGAAAAGCAGCTATTTCTGATGAGCTCTGGCACTGGGAATTATAGCACTTTCAATCTAATGGACAGAAAATATTTCAGTTTTGGCAGAGAACTTCTTGGCTCTCAGTGTTAATTCCTTCAGAACTGCTGGTGAGTGCCTTTGTTCCTTATCCCAGCACTATAAGTGTGCATTGCAACCTATGGTGTGAAATGAGTATTTTTCCTTTCCCAACAGATTCTCTCTTTATAGTAAACAGGGAGGTGCAGTACCTCACACAAGCATTCGGCAGCTTTTCCCACCTTCCAGCAACATCTCTGAGCCTTCCCCAGCATCTCGGTTGCCTCAAGGAACTCCTAAAGTGGCATTTTTTACTCCAGGTTTGCTATTAGCAGCTCCATCCATATTAGCAAATAAAAAGGCTGTGGAGTCTTCTTTGGTTTTGAAGCTTTGTGCAATTTATTTTTATATCAATTTCTGTAATCTCAGACCCTGTGCTGACCTGTGAGCCGTGCCCATGCATTTAAAGTTGGCCTGGGTCTGCACAGTGCCGAGGGGGATGCAAATAATGACACAGCATGGAGGATTACTTGACATGTTTTGGGCCCGTGCCCTCCTGTCGTTCAGGTTGCTGGTATGGGCATAGACATTGAGTTCTGCCAGGTCCACAGGCCAGAACACATCAGCAGAACTGCTCAGGCTGCTTGCAAATAATTCAAGGACTAATTCTTTGACCTGGACAGACTGGAGAGTCGGGCAGAGAGGAGCCTGATGAGGTTTAACAAGAGCAAGTGTAGAGTCTTGCACCTGGAATAACTGGTGCAAGGAATAACTGCACGCATTGGTACAGGTTGGGGGCTGACCTGCTGGAGAGGAGCTCTGCAGAGAAGGACCTGGGGGTCCTGGTGGACAACAGGTCGGCCATGAGCCAGCAGTGTGCCCTGCTGGCCAAGAAGGCCAATGGGATCCTGGGGTGCTTTAAAAGGAGCGTGGCCAGCAGGTCGAGGGAGGTGATCCTCCCCCTCTGCTCTGCCTTGGTGAGGCCTCACCAGAACTGCATCCAGTTCTAGGGTCCCCAGAACAAAAAAAAGACAGTGATCTCCTGGGAAGAGTCCAGCGGAGGGCCATGAGGATGATAAAGGGCCCGGAGCATCTCCTGTATGAGGAAAGGCTGGGTGACTCGGGTCTGTTCAGCCTTGAGAAAAGAAAACTGAGAGGAGATCTGATCAATGTCTATAAATAAATACGAGGGGACATGGCCACAATCTGACACATAGAAAGTTCTGCACAGATTTCTTCACAGTAAGGGTGGCACTGGAACAGGCTGCACAGGGGGGTTGTGGGCTCTCCTTCTATGGAGACTGGTTCAAAACCCGTCTGGATGCCCACCTGTGCAACCTGGTCTTGGGAGCCTGCTTTGCAGGGGGTTTGGATTGATGATCTCTAGAGGTACCTTCCAGCCCCTACAGCTCTGTGGTTATGACTGGATATTGTCCCAGCAGAGATGTGGGTGCTGATCCCCCCGCTCCCCTTGGAGGCCTTTCAGATCTGCCTGAGACAGCATCTGCAAGGCTGTTTCTGCTGCTGGGCTCCTCGATGACCAGATGGTGGGAGAGGAATTCACCCAGTGGGAATGGATAGGTAGAATTTCCCATCTCTTCCTTTTGTCAGTCCCTCACAGTGAAAGGAAGGACACAGGGGATATGATGAGGAGATGTCTGCAGAGCAGACGGATGTGGAAGAGAGCAGGAGAAACCCCAGATAAGCTTCAGTGTAATCCCCAAAGTGTAAAACTTCAACAGCTCGGGGCATTGGTACATTCAGCTGTGAAAGTATTTAAATGAGTTGATGGTGGCTAAGCTGCTCGTTTAGGATTCCAAATCTTTTTCACTAAAACACAAATCGAGTTAATCCAAATCAATTTCTCAAATCCATTTTTATCCAGATTACCAAACTCTCGGGCACATCAACCATTCTGCAGTACAAACACACTGGCTGCGTGGTAGCTCTGCTCCCCCTTAAATCTCGTAAGCATCTGGATTGAGGGATAAACCGGTGTTTGGATTAACCTGACATTTATCTCTCTGTCCTCCCTTTTCCACACACTCTCTTTTTTGGGGTATCTTTGGTGTCCAGCTGTGTGTAAGGCCTGGGCACTGGCCCTGTGGAGGTGTTTTTACAGAGGTTTTTTTACCTCCACTCAAGAATGCTGTGAATCACATAAATTCATAACCTAATTCAAGCTTCATTTTTATGATCAGAGCTGAAAGCAGGCATCAAACACAGATTTTTAGGACTGATTCTGAATAACCATTTTCTACAGCAGATACGAAACTTGCAAGAGTGTAATATTGTGACGAAGTGTACCCATAGTTGGAAGGACTATCTGATTTACTGCTTTTCAAGGCGAATTCATACTAGAATTGAAGTACTAGAAGTACAGGTTCGGTTTCTCTTGACACGGGAATCCTGTAGGCTAGAGGAGGATTGAACATTTCCTTACAGCTAATTGACTTTAACTGTCTTGTTTAAAAAGGAATAAGCCAATGCTCAGCCATACAAGGAAGTAATACAGCCAGCTTGCTGAAAGCTTTTTTTTTTTTCTTGAATAAGTAATTTATATTGAAACAAAATAAGTATGAAGCGATTGACAATAAATTAATGAATGTGGTTGTCAGTGCTGTTTTGGGAACTGAATTAATTATTCCTAGACCAAGCGAAGTAAACTGCAAGCATGCATATCCTGAAATGAGCATCTGCAAAATGTCTACATGAGCATTACCATTATGGATTTCACCTGAAGAGATTTTCATCCAGAAAGGATCATTACATCATTCACTTGACTACCAGCATAATGCAGGGTGTAGAATTATGCTGAACAATTGCTGTCTTGTGTCCTCAGGGCTTGGCTAAGCCAAAGCAAAGGGAGGAGGAAAAAAAAAAAAGAAATTTTTGCTTGAGTGAAAATAGAAAAAGAAATAGAAAAAACCTGGAAGGCAAGGTTTCAGATGAGCTTCCAAAGGTCAGGCACCATCCGTCTGCTCAAAGTTTAAGGGATAGTAAGAGGCCTGCAGAACAGCGAGGAAAATTCTGCTCTGTGGCCATCGATGACATCGCTCAGGGGCTGCCCCTCCCCACCTCTGACTTACTGCTGTGGAGCCAATCCTTTTCCCAAGAGCCAGCAAATAGGAGCAGTAAATCCCTTTCTTTTCTGAAATCAGCGGGTAGCTATGTGCAGGGAGAGGGAAATCCTCTTCGCTTTTCTTTCCCTACATTTGTGTAGTCCAGATGGCTAGATGCTAAAATTAGAGATGTGGCCATGCCAGAGAGTTCTGAGTTGTTCCTTAGTCTCTACAAACAATGGGAATGTTTGCAGGCAGGCTGAACCAGAGAGAACATAGCAGGAACAGACTTCAGATTTATTCTTTGGAGACATGTTCATTTGCACTGCAAAGGGCCAGACTGGACAAACCCTGGTGGTTTCCCAGGACATTCCTGCAAACATATCTTAGAAATGCTCTGTCAGTTTTTCATTTTCCATGTGTTTTCCTCTCCTGTCCTCTTTTCTCCTGAAGATCTCTGCTGACAGTTGGGAAGTAAGGGGAACCTTCTGTGTTGTGGCTAGTGGTCTGACACCTCAGGGTCAAACCATTCAAGTAAGTCATCCAGCACCAGACCTCTCCTGTCTATCAATCATCTTTCTTAATTACACTGAGTATTCAGGAGGCAGAATAGAGCCTTTTTCTCTTTCTAGAGACAGAAAATAAGGAGACACATTGGTTGTTTTCTTCTTTCCTTGTATCCTTGCAGTGTGTAGATGATACAAATGGTATCCAGGCTCCATCTGCTGCTGGTTCCAGACCGATATCTTCATGAGTTTTCCTCCTGCTTATGTAAAAAAGGGATCTGCTGGTTATGGTATGGTTACCACAACATTCCTGGGCCCTCAGTGCATCTCCTATTATCACATGGTCTGAACAAAACCCTACAGTAGAAAGAAATCTTTAGCCAACAAAATCTGAAATCTATGTAGCCAAGGCCGGCAGGAGAACTGCGTGACAATTATTACTGCCCTGTAGATAGGAAATAGAGACTGACAACCAAATTACATAGAGTCAAATAATTTGGAGAGGTAAAGAATCCCCACTGAAAATGCACACCTGATTCCCCACTGGCATTGATGGAATTTGGTGCCTAGGACCAAGAAGGGTGGTGGGGCACTGGCACAGGTTGCTCAGATTGGTGGAGGAAGCCCCATCCATGGGGAAATTCATGGTCAGGCTCTGAGCACCCAACTGAGCTGAGGGTGTCCCTGTTCACTGCAGGGGAGTTGGACTGGGTGGTCTTTTAGGGTCCCTTCCAACTCAGATAATTCTATGAGTCTATGATTAAGCCTTTCACCACCACGTGGCTTCTTACACTACTAAGCATCCTCAAGTTCCTGTGGGTTATTTTTCTGTCTCAAAATCTTCTCGTTCATTGTTTGGTCCTCTGGAGCTGCCTTCCTGCAGCACCTATTCTGTTTTATTTCACAAGTCAGCTAAGAAATATCTCTCTGGTCTCCTGTTTATAGCTATGACAATTCATTAAGTTATGGTGCAAACACTTCAGATCACAGTAGGGTTGTGAGGTACTGCACAAAATAGAAGCGTTTCTCTTTCTGCATGCACAAGATATTTCTTTGCTTCTGGAATTCTTTGCAATGTTTTTAATGTCTCTCATTTGGTTTATATTGATGGGCAAATATCCTGGTTTTATTTTGATGTATGTTGCTTCCTGGACCAACCTCACTTTCAAACTCAGTAATGAGAGAGTGGGTGGAAGCAGAGAAGCTGATAAAATCTCACTTTGTTGCTGTTGCATTTCTGAGATACTTTATTCAGATTTTCTTTTTCTTTTTTTTTTTTTCTATTTCTCTCCCTTCCCTTTCCCTCCCCTCCCCTTTTTTCAATATTATGGTTAGGAATCCAGCTTTAGCAATGGGGACAAACAGCCTCATCATTTGCTACCCGGGCTGGGTGCTGGTTTGGTTAGAGAATGGTGGATCCCTCAATAGGGATTTTAATGTAGTTCATGGGTATATCCAGTGCTGGAACCACTCATTTACACTGAAACCTTGAAACTTACAAGTACCTATAAATTACCTATACAGGGTTGTGTTGGGATATGGAAGCTCCTTCTCTGTGAGCACTGGGATGGCTTGAAAGGATTTGTCCCTCCCTCTGTTAAGATCCCCTCCCATGTCATTCTTGGCCACTCATTTGGCAATGCCAGAACATTCTCGACATCACAAAATCTTGTCTCTTAGTATAAAATAGCTCCAAACCCACCTTGCTTTAAGTGCAAAGCTGTGATGATACAAAGGCAGCTTGGCTGTTCAGAGGGACATGGCAGACCGCTCGGGGTAGCAGCTGTGTCAGCTCTCTTTGGTCATACAGCTTTGGCATGGATTATTCCAAGGGAAACTGCACAATGAAGGCCGAAACACATGATCTCTTGAGACTGCCCTCAACACTACATGCATGATGTGTATGCAAACATCTGCCACGGATGTACCCCTCAGTGCTTGCGGGATCTTGTTGCTGATCCAAACTCGGGTGGTCAAGCCCAAATGTCCACGCTGCGTGGGGGGAAGGAGGACAGTGCATTCAATCTGTCTCCAGATCTGGTGGCCTCACTACGAGCTGCTTTTTCAGAGCTGGTGAGGTTCACACAGCTCTTTCTGGAGGAAGCAAAAGAGAAGCGGAGGCAAGTGGGGCTGCCATATGGGATGTATAAACCTAAACATGTGCACTGCTTCTTCCAGTTTATTCAGTGGAGAGCAGAAAAATCATGCTCCTCGCGAGCTAGAGCAGGAGGGGCCCCAAGGCTGAGCTGGAAGCAGAGCCAGCGACTATAATGCAGTCCAGAAGACAAATTTCCGTGAATCAAAGGCATGTATGTTTATTTACAGTACAGTTGGCAGTGGGGAAGCCACCCCAACAAGCTCATAAACATATTTACAGGGATTTCACAGCAAGGTTTGTAAGAAACAATAAAGCAATCACTCAGCACCTCTGCTTAGGATTTCTTTGTAGCAGGGGTCTTACCTTTACTCTTTAAAAAGCCTCCAACTTGGCCTGCTTCACTGATGCTTATTGCTTTTCTCTCCCAGAAGCTTTCCTAACTCCCTCTGTTCCTGTAAGCAGCTGATCTGCTCTTTAAGCTACCGAGGCCAGGCCATCTTGGCTGCACTTCCTTTCCAAGGGGTGGACATGTCGTCACCACCTCCACTCGTGATCTTTGATGTCCCTTATTTTTGCAGATGTTTGGGAAGCACTCTGGGAGTCAGTGCTCCTGTAGCCAACTGCTTTCCAAACAACAGTGCCCAACAATGAAACCTGAGAAAATCCCATCCTTCATCCTAAAACCCAAATAAATTCACAGTCTTGCTGATCAACCAAACACATTACACCCAGAGCACGAACTTATCTCCACCTCCAGGAGCAATAAAGGAGATATCCCTGATTGTTTGAGTAAAGTTATCCAGCTCAGGGGATACTTTCCTTCTCCATTAATTATTTTTCTGTCTCTTGGGACAGTTCTTGAAGATGCATCCATAACAAAGGAACAGACAGCAGAGCTGCATCTGAAACTAGATGATCCTTAAGGTCATCCAGGTGAAGACATTCTGTGATCTACTGTGGCAGGAGGCCTTGGTGAGAAGCTGGGAGTGAAATGCTTCCAGCCGCTGTACACAAAGCTATCTGTGTCAGGTAGATGATACTTCTCTTCCCACTAGCACAGGCTGGTGTTGAAGCTCTCCAGAGAGGCTTAGTGTTTCTCAGGATTAATTCCTGTTGATCCACATCCAGCTTGTAGATTCACTGGAGATTCCTTTGAAGCTCTCACCCTTTCCAGACCGTATATTGGAAGCCTCATCACCTATATTAGGTCTTACAGAAACAGAAAGGTGCCACAGACCCAATGGGAAGAGAGGCTGAATGAGGAGAGGAGAGGTGCCAACCCTGTCCTTTGGCAGCTGTAGGCTTCTTCTAAAGTTTTCAAGTAGTTGGAGGTCAGCAAATTTGCATGGAAAACACAGAGCTGCTCAGCTGCAAGAGCAGGGATTGTCATTCAGTGAACTTCCAGCGCTCTTCAGGAAAGGGGACTGGCAATGTAAGAAATACTGGAGAAAAAATCCCAGGTCATGATACTGTGGTTACAAATAAGGCTGGGAGGAGTGCATAAAAACAATACACCAGTGTGATGGAACAAAAGTGCAGACCCTGCCTTTCTCCTATATCATCCCTGAGCTGCTGGCCTCTGAAGCATGCTCTGTTCTTTTTGGGCCTGGCAACTGTGGTATCCTCTGCTACAGCACTGGGGCTGGTGCTTCTCCCTCTGGGAAGGCATGCAAGCTGGAATGGACTGTGGTATTTTTAGTAAAGATCACAAGTGTATTTGGGAAGGGTCACGACATGAACTGCTCTGTGAAAGAGCAGCTGTTTCTCAAGACATGATGAGGCAGGCTGCTGGTGAGGAGAAGACCTGCCAGGCTCTGGTGTGGATGAAACCCTGGGGAAGAGATGGTCTCTTGGCTGTCTATGAGGACAAAGCATTCAGAAAAGAAATAAACACAAAAGTAGAAATGGTCTCAGGCAAACGGGAGGATGTGCGCGTTGCACTTGGGATGTCCTTCCTTTCTGAAGTAATTCAGCTCCCTATTTTATTTCAGTTACTTTTTAAAACCTCCAACTAGTAGAATTAACTTGGTAGACTTTTCAAAATGGTGCTTGAGAGTGAAGAGGAAGAAAGAATTTTGGCTTAACTTGTTGTCCTGACTATAAATTCAGACTATAAATTGGGCAATCACAGGGGTTTATTGAGTGGGTGCCAAGTGTCCTGTGCTGAATGTTGCTGTTTTTACTCTTCAGAGAACATGGGCATGACACTAGGTGCAGAGAAAGAGGTGCTAAGTGCAACATAAAGGCTCCAGACAGCTTCCCAGGTGATGTGATAGTGGCTATGTAAGGCACGGCCTTGATGAGGGTTTGGGTTGAAGCTCAGAATGGTTTCCTTCAATGTCTGTGTTTCTGAGCACAGACAGTGTACGTCACGCTGGATCCTGAAAATTGAGCCTTGCCAATGGCAGAGAGGACAATGTAGGAGTCAAGAACCGAGGGCAGCCTGGAGCCTCCCTTCGTAAAGAAGTAACCCAACGTAATGATATAAATGCATCTTTTGTATTGTCGGCCTTCAGGACACGTTGCTTCCAGTTGTCTTGAGGTCACATACAAGCGCGGAGCTGCTGATTTGCACTGTGCAGTTATAAAGCAGTACGGCTACAGCCTGCAGATGGACTGAGTTTGGGGTGCTATGGTCCTCTACTGCTATGCAAGCACAGCTCTTCGGGGCTCTGCAGACCTGAAACAGCCATACAAAGCTACCAGGCCCCACCAGATTGAATAGAAGCACACAGAGGCTTCTAAGCATTATTGCAGGCCACAAGACCTCCTGTCTGATGATGAGTGGCAGCAAGCTTTGGCTTCCAAACACAGCTGGTGGATCTTTATGTATTCTAGTGAAGGCTTTTTCATGCTGTATTTTCGTGGCTGTTATTCTAGTTTCTAGCTAATGATTTCTGTTAGCAGACAACTAACATGCGTGCAGCCATGTAGGGGCAGTTTTGGGGAATGCAAATCCATGTGCTACACAGAAGGTCATCTATCTTACCTTCAGGGTTTGAGGACATCTGTGATGGTGTGTGATTTCCAGCTTTTAAGGAACTAAATGAAGCAAATTCATGGTAAATCTTAGTAAAATTCTACCGGAGGTGAAATCCTTCATAAAATTCTTCTGGATACACATCTTTCACAAAGCTGAATTCAGATGCCCCTAAATAAAGTAAATGTGCTGAAAGTTCTCAGATGGATATTTAATACAAGGAACTGTCCCGACATGTCATATGAATCTTTGGGGAGGCAATTTCCTATTAAATCCTCCCAAAGCTGTAGAAGGATTACCAGTAGGAAAAAGAAATAATACAATCATGTTTGGAAGAATGGCCTTAAATCCAGCTAGGTTTATTTATTTATTAATTACTACTATTATTATGCCTTTGAGTTATTCCTGGTGTGTTTGGAGTTTTTGGTTCCATTTTCCTGCTAGAGTTCCTCATATTTTCCTGCACGAAGAAGTGGTGGTTGGATGCCAATGAAGTGAGGAGTAAAGAAAACAGAACCCCATGTGAGATGCTTCTATGTCACTGGTGTGAAATGTCTGAGCATTAGCTTCAGTGCTGTTCAAAGGAAAGCAACTGTGCAGAGAGGTGTGCCTACAAAACTGCCCCTGCACCAAACATCCATCGCAGCCGTGCATCCAGCTGAACAGCAGGGCGGCACGGACTGGACCAGAAGAGGCAGAAAACTCCTTCACACACAAGGTGAAGAGGAAGGTGTCATCTGCGGATAGCAGAGGCTTTGCTCTGACAGTGGTGAGGGTGTTCTCAGAGTTTGATGATCCTCTAATACTCCTTTCAGCATCACTGAACTGATGGACAGCATTGCGAGTCTGTAATTTCTAACCCACTGTGAAATTGAAAATACTGTATTTTCACTGTAGAAGAGATGGAGAGAAAAAAAAAAGGAAACTGACTGAGATTTTGCTAAAGGAGAATGATGTCTTATCAGACAGTATTCTTCTGAGAGTTCAGTTCACTTCTGAAGGAGGGTTTTTCTATAGAATATCCCTCATGGAGAATTTCCTTGGAGGCTGTCCCTGCGTCCTTAATGTTTGAGAGCTGCTCTAAAGAGTTCTGTGGATACCATGAATTGGAGATTCATGCCTTGCAAATACATGTATCTATATTCAACAATCTTTTCTCTCACTCTATGAATAATTGCAAATGTTTGAAGAGCAAGAAGACGTTTGGCCAAGCAGCTAAAAACACATGGCTGTGTGGATCTCTGAGCCCTCTGGTAGCAGCTCATTCACTCCAGGGTTGTAAGATTTGGGATTTAAGTGAAAAAATAACAAGTTGCTTCCCAAGCTCTGCTAAGGCACAGATATGCCTTTTCTTTTGCCTTGGAAGGAGAATGCAAATCAGACAAAGGTGAGAAAACACGTGAGAAAATTTAAGTTCTGTATTGCTCTTCTGTAGGGGAGAAGAAAAACTGTTGCCTAGATTCAGTTTGATCTGCACTCCATCCCTCAGTCTCAGGCTTTGCTCAGGATCAGCCGACCATAAAACCTTAAAGAGCACAAGGAGTTATTTTTGGCTTTTGAATTGTGTAATCTTTTAGGAGAGGCATCTGACAGATGATGGTGCAGTAAGGGAATGTGTTGGGCTTGGCTATGTAGTTCATTTGCACTACAGAGCTGAATGTGGTGAGGGCTGGAGGAGAGCGATGTTAATGGGCTATAGCACATAGGAAGTGAGCAGGGTGACTGATAAGGGCTGGAGCTGGGATTTGACAGTCCCCACAGGTGCATGAAAGTCCCAGCGTTTCTGCTTGAGCTGTTAAAAGGTCTACTGCGCAACACAGACTGCGTGATGAGTAAAACCATCTGTGCCTTTTCGTCTCACTACAGCAAATTCAACATTAAAAAGCCACAGGGGTTCTAGTTGATTCCAGACCACATTTGCTAATGCATGCCACATGCAGTAGTCATATCGAAGCAGGCTCCTCTGGCAGCCCGTTGGTTGCTGGGGCAAGGCCATTAATATTCTCTATCCGTGTGTGAAAAGCTACCTAGGCAGGGCCAGTACGCTGTGCAAGCCCTGGAGAAGTTGTGGGTAGCACAGCTTTGCAAATTCACTCAATTCTTTGGCTAATAGAACTCAAGGCTGGGGCTCACCTTGCTTATTTCCACAGGAGGGAGCCTGTGGCACGTTGTTCGCTCATGGCCAAGGAAACAAAGTGCGATGGGAAATTCATCAGGCAGAGCCTGATCTCTGGTTGCTAAACTGATATTTTGTAATGATCACAGGGTTCTGATTCTCCAGACTCTCCTGCCTCTCTCAAGGAAGTGCCACCCATCTCCAGTGGCTCCACAGCTGTGGCACAGGAGATTGCAGGCTGGATGTGGCTCTGGGCAGCCTGGGCTGCTGGTTGGTGACCTGCACACAGCAGGGGGTTGGAACGAGATGAGCGCTGTGGTCCTTCTCAACCCAGACCATTCTGTGATTCTATGACATTGCAGTGGAGACATCAGGACCTCGAGGATCACTTCATTCTCTTCTTTTTTTGCCTGTTGCTGCTAGCAAAGCCCTGGAAGTCATTTGGACTGAGCATGTAATACATGGCTCCTGACCAGCTCCCACGATAGCAGCTGCTCCAGAGAAAAGCCTGGATTATCCAGAGTCCTGGGGGAATAAAGAGCTGCTGCTCCATGCTGTGCGTCACAGCAACATCCCCAGAAACTGTGCTGGGCACCCAGAGGTTCAGAGTGTGGAAAACACTGCTGCACTGAAATGATAACAAGCAGCTTAGAAAATATTAGAAAATATCAAAATCCACTGCTTAAAGGCAGGCGCAGAAACACATGCAGGCATCAGAATAAATGTGATCTGACTCTAAAAGGTAATGAGAATCCAAAGTGATCATGAAAAATGAGGATATAAAACTGATGTGCAGACTGAAACAGACCATACACTTCCTAGATGTGCTCTTATCTGCTAAATCACAGCTTCTGTTACCAGAGAATTATTGCCCCTCTACTTAATGCATGTTCATCAACACAGAAATTATTCAGTTCCCTCAGGTCTTGTTAGAAGCTAACAGCAATTTTCAGCAAGTTAGCAGATTGCAAAGGCTGTAACTTTGGCAGAATGCGTGACAAACCTTTTCCTAGCTTATGTAGAATAATCTCCACAATTTTAATTGCTAAATTGTGAGTTTGTACAGCTCAGTATCTTAAAACAAATCCCCTGTCTGATCATCTAAACTGAGCACTGAAAAGTGGGTAAGGATAAAAATGTGCACTTGCTTGGGACATGGGACATGGGCTTCTTGCTAACGCTGACTTAAGCCAGTAACTCACAGTGGGTTATAGATTCAGCAGGAGCTACCAACTACATTCCTTGAGCAATGCATTCAAATGGAATTTAGGGAGAGCTAATAGCTCTGTGAGCTCTCATTTCCCAGGAAAATAAGATTTTCCCAGTCCACCTTTTTTCTGCTCAACTGCTTTGAATTAAAGCCAGCTCTTCAAGGGCCCATTTTTCTCTCCCTTGCAACAATACAAATTGAAAGCTAACTATGTTAATGTCACCGGTGTAAAACTGAAGGAAATGAGACAAGAATTAGACTGGGTAAAATCTAATTTACTTTTTGCTCTGTATTTTTCCAAGTTGAAATGTAGATTTAAAATATTTCTCAGTGTATTTGAATGGGAAACTGGCACAGCACACCATCTCAGAATTACAGAATCACAGAATCAAAGAATGGTTGGGTTGGAAGGGACCTCAAGGATCACAAAGCTCCAACCCCCCTGTGCCATGCAGGGCCACCAACCTCCCCATTTCACAGCAGCCCAGGCTGCCCAGGGCCCCATCCAACCTGGCCTTGAACACCTCCAGGGATGGACGGGGCATCACAGCCTCTCTGGGCAGCTGTTCCAGCACCTCACCACTCTCACAGCACACAACTTCCCCCTGACATCCAACCTCAATCTGCCCTCCCTCAACTCCAAACCATTTCCCCTTGTCCTGCTGCCATCTCCCCTTTCCAAGAGCTGACTCCCCTCCTGTCTGCAGGCTCCCTTTAGGTACTGCAGGCTGCACTGAGGTCACCCCGCAGCTTCTCTTCTCCAGGCTGAACAAGCCCAGCTCCATCAGCCTGTCTTCATAGGGGAGATGCTCCATCTATCTGGGAGAGGAAAATAAAGACTTTTTCCTCCATCTCCCAGTCTTGCTTTGAAGCAGACAGAAATGGATGAAGCACTCCAGCAGGCTAACAGCTCAGCAAGTGGGCTGCTCGGTGCTGCTGACTGCAGATGGCAGCCTCTGGTGTGAGCCAAGCCTTGGAGGCTGAGCAGAGCCCTGGATGTGCAGGGTTAATGTGTGCTTACACAAGCACTACAAGCTGTTATTTCACTTCTCTCCCATCCGTATTTGCTGCAGCCCACATGTACAATAGAGCTCTTTTCAGAGATGACATAATGTAGTGTTTAAAAAAAAATGGGGTGAAAGTTTTCTTTTCATCCTGCCAATGGGAAATGTGCCTTATGTACTGCAGCAAATTACTGCCTTGAGACAGAAAAAGCTCTTTGTAATACTTTGGTGCTAAAACAGGTACCTAGTCATCTCTCTGGTAGGGTCTGACATAGCTGTATCCTCCGGAGAGAGCTGGATGCCTTTGAACTCGCTTTCCCGGCAGTGCTGTTGCATCAAGGTACATTTTTGGATGCCATTCATCTCTAAGGAGGTCTGCTACAGCTGCAGTACACATTCCGTGGGTTCTGCAGAAAGAAACAGTCCCTCAGCAAACACAGTAGCTGCATTCAGGTGTATATTTTGCTAGTATGTCTATTTGTCAGACAACCAGTGACAGATGTGAATGGTTATAAAGCAGTGTGTTCAGTGCATCTTTCTCCTGATGGAAACAGAGGGGAAAGTAGCTGCAGTAAGACGCATTTTCAGGCAGAGTTTTAGGCAAGCTGGAGAGGGAAAAAGGACAAGGGGATGCTGACGTGGGGTCTGTGTACTTGAGCTTGCTTTCCTAGTGACTGGAAGCATGCTGAGAAACATGGGTTTGCACACAGGCACTTCCCACCCCTGAGTCCCCACGCTATTTGGGAGGTACTATTTGGCTATACCAAATGATCTAATAAAATGCATTAACTCTCTCCACAAGCCTTGCTTTACTCAAAAATTACAGCACTGAACATTTCTGTCAGCAAACCAGTCCTACTCTCTCATTATTGTGTCACAGCGTGGGAAGGAAAATCCTTTCCTCTTGCTATGTCTACACTCAATTTCCCAACTTTCTGGTGGATTGCTGCAGCCAAGATTGTGTGATCAGGCTTTCTGATTTCCACCAGCTTCCTCTCTACATGATAATAGTTAAATGAGAGCTGTCTTGCACTGAGGACAGTCACTGGATAACCTGGGTTTCTGTCCCATTGCTTCCAGCAGAAGGTACTTCTCAAGGAGAGTTGGGCATCTCTTGCTTTCTTTTAAAACTGCACTTTCTTAGCCTAATCTAGATGCAGGAGTGGGGGTTTTAGAGGCTAGCAATGATCTTTAGCTCAGTTAATCTGATCTCTGCTATTCCCAACCTTTACATTTGAACATGCCAGGCCAGCGGTGAGCCCAGAGCAAGCCTATGACTTGTGCCAAGGCACCAGGTCCCAAGGGCTGCTCATTGCTAGCAGGCATGCCAGCTGCTAATCTGTAATTTTCACTTTTAGTTCCCACATAGTGGTCCTTATTATGCATTTCTTAAGAACTCCAAAAACCTATCGGTGATTCCTGCTTTTTTCATAAGTGCATTTGCACTCTCAGATGTTCTCCAACACTAAACACAAAACATAATTTAAAGGGCTTTTCAGTGGAAGGTGTTTTTCCTAGCCCTTGAATCTCTGACTTTATTCTGTTCTTGCTGCTATTTCTTTTTCAGCCTGGTTTTAATATCAAGCTGTGCCAGGCTGCATGCAGGGCTGTCTTTGCAATCTCCTGGTGCCTCTACTCCAACACCTGCCCATCAGGTGAAGATATTTCTCTAAAATATCTTCACTTCACAAAATTACTCTAAAATTCAGAGCACTCTTGATTTTTACAGGACTGTCTAATTCGGTATTACAAGATTTCTATGAAAACAATTAGTACTAAGCCCCTGTTCTCATGTGGATAAAATAAAACGTGTCGAATAAATGTCCTGTCCAAGGCAGAGAGCAGACTAGTGCCTGGCAGTCCCCTCCCACATGGGTTGGATAGCAGTGCTGCCCACATACCTTTTTATCTTGAATTCCAGCCAAACGACTTTTGCTCAGTTCAGAAACAATCAATTTTATTGCTTTCCAATGTAAATAAAAGTGTCATATCACCACTGGTTGAGAAGCAATTTCCTCAAACTCCCTCATTTATAAAAGCATTGCAAATGTTCTTCAGAAAGACACAGGAAACAATAACTCATGCATTTCCTGAAAAACAGCAAGCAGAGAAACATTACAAATGATTTTGTTTCAAAATGACAAAGACAACATCAGTTCATGCCATTCCCAGGAAAAGTTCAGGGGAGACTCCAACTCAGAACCAAATGCAGGTTGTCACTGCAATGCCACACTTTCAAATCCTGTTTTGGAAAGATGTATTAATTGTTATGGTCCCGTGGCACCTACAGAAGAAAGGGTGAGGGAAAAATGCAGTGGCAAATCGCACCCCTTAGTGGGAGTGATTGCAAAACTCGTCCTTGGTTCTCTGTTGTCCAATTTCAGAAATCTACTTTAGGCCTCGGGGAACTACTTCTATTTCCTTCTGCTGACTACAAAAATTCCTTGATTGGGCCAAATACTGTTATGAATGAATTAACCCCGCTCCACAGGTCTCGAAGTTCAGTATAACACACTGCTATAAATTGTTTTATATTGCATTGAGAGGGGTGACCTTGGACAATAAAGAAATGATGGCGAGAAATCAAAATGCAATGAAAAAAGGAGACCAATGATCTTACAACAGAAAAGGGCACACGGTCATCCATACCCTCCTCCAGCCATCGGGCAATGCAGCCTCTCTCGGGTGGAATCACTGAGCTCTGCTCTCAGAATCCCTTCACATCAGAGCCTTGATTTTTGGTCATAGGCCACCGAGGGAAAGCCCATGGCGCCATCTAGAGGGAGGAAGGAAATAGTGTAGCTTTTGGGTTTCTTCTCCCATCACAGGAAGGGATGGAATGGTTGTGGGGACGGACTGGCAGAAAGCCAGAAGAGGTGCATATTGAGTTAAAATTAGGGGAGAGAAGGCTGAGGAATGAGACAGATCCAATTACTTTCTTGGAGGCTGCCTCAATCAATAGCTTAGAGTTAAAGGATTAGATTTAAAATAATCTGTCTGGGGATTACAGAAATAACTCAAGCGAGAAAGCATTCAGGAAGGTCCCTTTAAGGCAGCCGTCCCTCCCGCGGCCCAGCACTCGACTGCAGCCTGCGCTCCTCGCTGTCCTCGGCAGCCGCCAGGCCCCACCAGCACCGGGCCGGGCCTGACACAGGCAGGGAGCAGCGCAGTGCTGACACTGTGGTGCTGAGCTTAATTTGCAAGGAAATCCTATCAGTTTTCAAAGATTACAGTTTGAAAAGACACTGTATGCAGAAACATGCTACAAAGCCGATGCATATCAAGGAGTCACAGAACAGTTTGGGTTGGAAGGGACGTTGAAGATCATCACCTCGTTGCAAGCCCTGCTGCAGGCAGGGACGCCTCCCACAGCTCAGGCTGCTCATGGCCCCGTCCAGCCTGGCCTTCAGTGCTCCCACAGCCTCAGGGGGCAGCCTGTGCCAGGTCTCACCACCCTCACCCTGAAGAATTTCTTCCTGATATCCACTCTAAATCTGTCCTCTTCCAGATTAGAGCCGTATCCCCTGGTCCTGTAGCTGCCTGCCCTTATAAACAGTCCCTTCCCAGCTTTCCTGTAGGCCCCTTCAGCCACTGACACTATGAGGTCCCCCCAAGCCTTCTCTTCTCCAGGCAGAAGAGCTCCAGCTCCCTCAATCTGTCCCCGTGGATGAGGGGCTCCAGCCCTCCGATCCTGATGCTTTGTAAATACAAAACAGTGGAACTGAAAGAAGTCTGTCACCTCCACAAAATATTTTTTAAAAAGTTAAAACTCGGACTCTGTTATAAAAGCTAGCTACATGGTAGCTGAACTGATGCAAAAAATCAAAGCCATTTCCTGATGGCACGTTCGTTAAGCAACGTATGGAAAGCACAGCCAACATAATATGTCCTGATTTAAAAAATGGATTTTTCTAAAATTAGTTTGTCTCACCAGACGAAGCAGGTGAACTGAAGGAAAAGGAACATCTGTTGAAATAAATTTGGAGAGAAAAGCTGCTAATTTCAAATTTTATCCTTTGGCAATAGATGAAGGTACTGATGCTACAGATATGGCTCCACTTGCCGTTATCATTGGAGGTATTGATAATGAATATAATGTCACTGAAGAAATGGCGTCTTTGGTGCCATTGAAAGACACAACTAATATCTTGATTTGTATGAAGCAGTTAAAAATTACATTAACGTGATTTTCTTTAACCTTTGTCAACATATCTGGAACAACTACTGATGGTGCCCAGGCGATGGTTGGTAAAAAAGAGGAACTTACAAAACGGATAGAAGATGATGCAATGACCACTGGTAACTTAAGTTTGATGAAATATCACTGCATCAGACAGCAATAAAATTCATGTGCAAAAGCTTAAAAAATGGGTGATACCATGCAAATAACAAAATCTGTGAATTTCATAAGGTCCAAGGGACTGAATCAACACTAATTCTAGGAGCTCCTTATAAGTATAAATGCTGATTATGGGGTCATCATTCCCTTTTTTGAAGGAAAGTGAGTAAGGTGAGGAAAAATGCCAAAAGGCTATGATTTGCAAAGTGACATCAAGTCCTTTCTGGAATTAAAAGAAAAATATGTGTCAGAACATGAAGATTAAAAATGACTCAGATTTAGCATTTAGCATTTTTGATGGCTGTTCAAACATGAGTCTTCAAAGTGAAAATCAATCCATCTGTGCTATGTTTCAGACAATAACAGTGTTTGAAATGAAACTTAAGCTATGGCAAGCTCATGTTATGGCAAATGATTTCCTGCATTTTGATACATTGCTTAAATACGGCCCTGTGAACAGTGAAAAATGTGCAGCACTGCTTTCCATTTTCACAAATAAATTTGAGAATAGGTTTAAAGATTTCTTATAAAACTAATCAGTATTTTTGTGTATTTGTAAACGGTCAATATAAACACATTGCGTGCAAATTTTCACATGGAATGCATAGAGACACTCAAAGAAAAACATGGTCGTGTTTCTTTACCAGACTTTCATAAGCCCTCTCTTTCCAGAGAAAAATATCCCTCTGTCCACAGCCACACCTTATTCACTTCAGCACTTTTTGGCAGTATGTACATTTGTGAACAATTATTATCAAGGATGCTGTACAGGAGAAGTAATATTTCAAGAGAAATCTCTGACAAACACCTTGAGAACTCACTAAGAATGGCAGCCACTGCCACCGAACAAGAGTGATGCATTGGCTTCAGAAATACATGGACAATCATCCCACTAGTTTTATGTGTTTGTTTATGCGTTTGTTGTCCCTGCTTTTTATGTTTTGACAAAAAATACATTAAAAAATAAGCTTTGTTACTTAAATACATCAAATTTCTTATATCTTTTATATGCAAAGCAAGGCAACTGCTGTTCATTCCACGTGGCCCAGGCAAGCCCAAGTGCTGGACATGTCAACTTCGGAATGTCTCTCTTGTTTACTAGCTCTTCCGCCTCCAAAGGTGACTCCATTGACTTAAAGACAAATTATCTCCTCCAGCAAACCTTTCCACCTTCATCGCCTGGAATTCCCAAATCCTGCTTTGACCCTTTTTCTGTCATGTATTTTCTTGAGGCCAGGAAACAAGTTTACGCTTTCTACAAAGCTCTTAGAAGTTTAACTGAACTCTCTCAACTACAGAACAAATATGGTGTTAGGAATTCTAGAGTATGGAAGTCAGTAACATTATTTACATCAGCTGATATCTTCTGGCTGTGTCTTTCCATATGAATAATGGTCACCTGAAGCTTGCTGCTTCTCAGAGTTAGTACATCATAGCAGAAAGGTTGTTGCTGAGTTATTCTTCTGATAGCAGGCTGCAACACCAGTCATCCCCATGGCCCCACTCTGTTTGGTTGCTGCATACCTATGTTGCTGTGAATGGCTGAGCACACCATGTTGGATCTGCATGCAGTCCTTTCCCTGCAGGAATGTCCCTGCTCTGCCATGGCCATTCAGAAATGCTCAGCATGGACATCAGGAGAGGCACAGCTCACGTAGCATGCGTGGGGAAGCTCAGGGTGCTGTAACCCCACCCATGACCAAAACAGACCTACATATGGCAGAATTCTCTTTGCCAGGAGCTTCTCAGTAAGCCTGTGCTGGTGAAGTTGCCATTTGCCATTTCTGTGATGGCCAAGAGACATCACGAAGGGCTGGTGCTGTGCCATCCTGCCTGGCCCCATCTCTCCGTACCACCCCGACTATGTGGTTGCAGAGGAGATAAGAAAGCCACCAGGCCCTGCATCTGTATAAATTTGTGCTCACCAGTGCCTGCCATAGAATCGTAGAATCACAAGGTTGGAAACGACCTATAAGACCATCCAGTCCAACCGTCTCCTCATCATCATTGCCACCACAAATACTAAACTAGATCTCGCAGCACGTCATCCAGACGCCTCTTGAACACTGCCAGGGACGGCGACTCCACCACCTCCCTGGGCAGCCATTGCAGTGCCTGACCACTGAGAGAAAAAGTTCTTCCTCATGTCCAACCTAAACCACCTCTGATACAACCATGCTGTCATGGAGAAACTGTCCCCATCATAGAGGGGTGAGGAGGCTGGAGAATAGTTGGGATGATGTAGTGGCTGTCATCCTGGGGGACCTTTCTGCATCCCTGGAGGCCAAGTCACGTTGGTGTGGTAGCACCAGGACTTCTAATTTCATATGCTCTTTTTGCAGTAGAGGACTCCTAAATCTCCCGCTATGATGAAGTAATAGCAGAGACGCACAAACTGGCTTGAGATGTCTTTAAGCAGATCAGAGAAGGCGGGGAAATGAGAGGGATCTGCAGGCTCTTCCCTCGCTGCACAATTCTGGTCACATCAGATATGGCGGTGAAAAATCTCACTGCTGCGGTGAGGTCGTGCCGCCACACGATGGCAATGCTCTCTCTGCAGATGTTGGTCACAGCGCCGCGCAGCACTGGCGCCGGACCGAACCTTCCCCTGCTCTAGCATTTGTCCCTTGAAAAGCAAGGATGAACTTCAGAAAGACACGGGAGCCTGCAGCTCCTTTTAAAAAAGACTTCAGTAGATGACAGACTGGTTGGAGAAAACTGCTGAAAACCACAGCGGTATGGCTGAGCTGACGTGCATGGTCATATCTTCCTTCATGTGCTAGTCAATGGTAGGGTAAATAGTAGAGAGAGAATTACGAGTAAATTAATCCTAATGCTATATTCATTTGTTTTGGTTTCCTTCTCCTATAATCCTGCTGAGACAGGCGAATGTCTTCTGAATACCTATTACACAGCACTTTGCAACACAGCACAAGGAATTTTTGGCTAGCCTGGTCCCACTGCACTGTATGTGCTAAATGAAGACAGCGAAGCTGAAGCACAAGTTGATAGAGCATATTGTAAAAGTTTCATGCTGAAAACAGTGCTAATCTATGATGTCTGTCTGGGCGAGGAAATGCTTTACAAATAATCATATCTATTGCTTTATTTTGAGGTAGTGGAATTAACTGCATGCTCAGGACTACTGGTGACATTTCCCTTTAATGACAACATGCAGGTCCATTAACGTACACTTTCTAATAGGAACACATCAGTCGAATTCCTTTCTATAGCCAATAAATAAATACAAGAATATCGAAGCCCGTGTTCTCAGTTCCAGCTCAGCATTCTCGGAATGGAGCCCTTTGCACTTTTTGGGGGTTAATTTGAAAATGAATGTTTTCTAAATAGACTACATTTAGTGGTTAAGTTCCACATTTTTACAATAGCACCTGTTTAATTTCTAGGCAGACTAGAATTAAAAGAAAAAAGTGATTTTTAAAGATTAATGAGCAGAAATTGGGATTATTTTTTTTTCATTGAAAGCGGAGGGGAGAGGCAGATCTGAAGGCGGTTTTCATCCTGAAAATGAAGCTGTCTTGAAAAGTGCTTGCTGGAAAGTAGATACGTATTACAAGGCCTGCAAAAACAAATCTCTGCTGGTCGAACACAACAGCACTGCGATGAAACACGGCAGGTTTCAAAACTGTGCCCGTACATTGCATCTTACTGCAAGTAAAGGTAGCTGCAGCAGATGTTGTAATTTGAAAGGGCCTTATTTTTCCAAGTAGATTGCTACAAGATTGGTTTGACTGGAGTACTTCACAGTTTAGTAGGATTCTTTTCTGCTTTTACATCAGCTATGATCTCGAATCCAAGTCCAGCAAGCCACTGTCTCCCTATTCCTTGTACTCTTTCAAAACCTCTTCATATGAAAAAAACCTACAAAAAACACGCATGTGAGAGCATGGACGAGATTGCCCACAGGTGAGCAGATTGAAAGAAGCAATTAAAAAGCAGTTCAGCACCACTGCAGAATTCACATGCCATTCGTCTTGCATACCAAGCTTATGATAGATGAATAGCAGAATTACTGTCTGTTGTACTACTGAGTAGTAATGACAGGTTAGCTGGTCAACTGTAGGGTTGAGATGAGATGGTGGAGTTCAAGATCCTGAGTGGAAGAAGCAAAGCAAAAAGTAGGATTGCTACCCTGGACTTTAGGAGAGCCAACTTTGATCTCTTCCGGGACCTACTTGGAGCTATCCCATGGGCCAGGGTGTTAGAAGGTAAGGGGGCCTCTGAGAGCTGGTCGGTATTTAAGCAGCTCTTCTTCCAAGCTCAGGATCGGTGCATCCCTGTGAGCAAGAAATTGGGAAAGGGTGGCAGGAGACCTGTGTGGATGAGCAAGGAGCTCGTGCACAAACTCAAAGGAAAGAAGAAGGCCCATGAAATGTGGAAAAAGGGTCTGAGCACTTGGGAAGAATACAGGAATGTTGTCAGGGCCTGCAGGGATGCGACAAGGAAGGCTAAAGCCCACCTGGAACTGAATCTGGCTAAAGTGATGAAGGATAATAAAAAAGGCTTCAAGTATGTTAACAGCAAAAGGAAAACGAGAGAGAATGTGGGCCCCTTACTAAGTGAAGGGGGGGGGGGGGGGTTGGAGGGGGAGATGCTGAGAAGGCAGAGATACTGAATGCCTTCTTTACTTCCGTCTTCAGTGAAAAAGCTCTCCCTCAGGTTTCCCACACCCTGGAGGTTAGTGAGAGGGGCTGGGGAATGGGAGACTTCCCTTTAGTCAGGAAGGAGGTGGTGCATGAGCGCCTAGGCAGTACTAAGGTCCAGAAGTCCATGGGACCTGATGGGGTGTGTGAGCGAGCTGGCAGAGGTCATTGCCAAACATTTCTCCATCATCTTTGAGAGGTCTTGGATAATGGGGGAGAAAGAAGAAGACTGGAGGATAGCCAATGTCACTCCTGTCTTCAAAAAGGGCAAGAAGGAAGACCCAGGTAATTATAGGCCTGTCAGCCTCACCTCTGTCCCTGGAAAGGTGATGGAACAGCTGTGCTGGATGCCATCTCCAAACAACTGGGAGAAAAGGAGGTTATCAGGAGCAGTCAGCACGGGTTCACCAGGGGGAGGTCATGCTCGACCAACCTGGTGGCCTTCTATGATGTTGTCACATGCTGGGTGGATGGGGGAAGAGAGGTAGATGTAGTCTGCCTTGATTTTAGAAAGGCATTTGATACTGTCCCCCACGACATCCTTATAACAAAGCTGAGGAAGTGTGGGACAGATGAGTGGACAGTGAGGTGGGTTGAGAACTGGCTGACTGGCAGAGCGCAGAGGGTCATTGTTGGTGGTGCAGAGTCTGGCTGGAGGCCTGTAAGCAGTGGTGTCTCCCAGGGGTCGGTGCTGGGTCCGGTCTTGTTCAACATTTTCATCAATGACCTTGATGAGGGGATGGTGGCCACCCTTAGCAAGTTTGCTGATGATACGAAGTTGGGAGGATTGGCTGACATGCCTGAAGGCCGTGCTGCCATTCAGCAAGACCTGGATAGGCTGGAGAGCTGGGCAGAAAAAAACCGGATGAGGTTTAACAAAAGCAAGTGTAGAGTCTTGCATCTGGGGAGGAATAATTGCATGCACCACTACAGGTTGGGGGATGAGCTGCTGGAGGGGAGCTCTGCAGAGAGGGACCTGGGTGTCCTGGTGGACGACAGGTTGGCCATGAGCCAGCAGTGTGCCCTTGTGGCCAAGAGGGCCAATGCCATTCTGGGCTCATTAAAAAGAGTGTGGCCAGCAGGTCGAGGGAGGTGATCCTCCCGCTCTGCTCTGCCCTGGTAAGACCTCATCTGGAGTACTGCGTCCAGTTCTGGGCTCCCCAGTACAAAAAAGACAGGGATCTCTTGGAAAGAGTCCAGTGGAGGGCCACGAAGATGGTGAGGGGCCTGGAGCATCTCTGCTATGGAGAAAGGCTGAGTGAACTGGGTCTGTTCAGCCTTGAGAAAAGAAGACTGAGAGGGGACATGATCCAGGTCTATAAATATCTACGGTGTGGGTGGCAGAATGGCGAGGCCGGACTCTTTTCAGTGGTGAGTGGAGACAGGACAAGGGGAAATGGCCAGAAACTGCAGCATAGGAAGTTCATAGAATCATAGAATCATAGAATCACTAAGGTTGGAAAAGACCTAGAAGATCACCCAGTCCAACCGTTCACCTATTCCCAATAGCTCCTACTAAACCATGTCCCTCAACACAACATCCAGCCTTTCCTTGAACACCCCCAGGGTCGGTGATTCCACCACCTCCCTGGGCAGTCCATTCCAGTGCCTGACCACCCTTTCTGAAAAGTAATACTTCCTCATGTCCAGCCTGAATCTCCCCTGCCGTAGCTTGAAACCATTCCCCCTGGTCCTATCACTGATGACACGAGAGAAGAGGCCGACCCCCAGCTCACTACAACCTCCCTTCAGGAAGTTATAGAGAGCAATAAGGTCTCCCCTGAGCCTCCTCTTCTCCAGGCTGAACATTCCCAGCTCCTTCAGCCTCTCCTCATCAGCCCTGTGTTCCAGACCCCTCTCCAGCTTTGTTGCCCTGCTTTGAACACGTTCCAGGGCCTCAATATCTTTCTTGCAGTGAGGGGCCCAAAACTGGACACAGTACTCGAGGTGCGGCCTCACGAGTGCTGAATATAGGGGAACAATCACCTCTCTGCTCCTGCTTGCAACACTGTTTCTGATGCAAGCCAGGATGCCATTGGCCTTCTTGGCCACCTGGGCACACTGTCGGCTCATGTTCAGCCGAGCATCAATCAATACCCCCAGGTCCATTTCCTCTACACAGTCCTCCAGCCACACCGCCCCAAGCCTGTAGCGTCGCCTGGGGTTGTTGTGGCCGAAGTGCAGGACCCGGCATTTGGCCTTGTTGAAACTCATCCCATTGGTTCCAGCCCAGTTCTCCAGCCTGTCCAGATCCCTCTGTAGGGCCTTGCTACCCCCAGGCAGATCCACACTTCCAGCCAATTTGGTGTCATCTGCGAATTGACTGAGGGTGCACTCGATGCCCTCATCCAGGTCATCAATAAAGATATTGAAGAGGACAGGCCCCAGCACCGACCCCTGGGGAACACCACTCACGACCGGTCGCCAGCTGGATTTGACTCCATTCACCACCACTCTCTGAGCCCGGCCCTCCAGCCAGCTCCTTACCCAGCCAAGAGTGCACCCATCCAAGCCTCTGGCTGCCAGCTTCTGCAGGAGAATGCTGTGGGAGACAGTGTCAAAGGCTTTGCTGAAGTCTAGGTAGACCACATCAACAGCCTTTCCTTCATCCACCAGATGGGTCACTAGATCATAGAAGGAGAAAGACAGAAGGTTCTTGCACAAACATGCGCAAGAACTTCTGTACAGTGAGGTGACGGAGCACTGGAACAGGCTGCCCAGGGAGGTGGTGGAGTCTCCTTCTCTGGAGATGTTCAAGACCTGCCTGGATGCCGACCTGTGTGACCTGCTGTAGGGAACCTGCTTTGGCAGGGGGTTGGACTCGATGACCTCTGGAGGTCCCTTCCAACCCCTACAATTATGTGATTCTGTGAACACCGGCTCTGCTACGGCTGTGCCACCGGCGGGCCGAGCACAAGCCGAGTCACGCCGTATGCGGGCACAACATAACCGGCGTCCTCTGCTCCATGAGGTCGGATGACGATGATCTCGAGCGCTCCATCCCGCAGCCCACGGACACTCGGATGACGGCCCGCAGGACGAGCAGGGGCCCACAGAGCCGGCGCTCGCTGCACCCGAGCACAACTTCCCAGCCGAGGGCCGGGCCGCGGTTTTCGGTCGACATCCGGCAGACCTCGCAGCCCTGCTCCACCGGCTGCAGGAGGAGATCCGGGCCGCGTCCGGCGGTGACCGGCGGGAAGCGCAGGCGGGACCGCGGGCCACCGTGAGCCTCCTCTGCGAGCACGGGCTCGACCGGGCGGCCTTGGTGCGGGAGCCGCAGGCGATCAACGACGGCGACGCGGCGCCCTTCGCGCGGCGCCTCCTCGGCGTAGCCGCAGCCCCGTACGGCCCCCGATCTGATGCCGGCTGGAGCAGCGGGACGGCCGCGCCGCGGGAGGGACGGTCTCGCAGCCGGCCCCGGAGCCTCCCGTCGGGATCCTCCCGCCTCCGGCACCGAGGAGCCGCTCGGCGGTTCCGCCGGGGGACCCGGGCATCCCGCGACGGCGGAGGAGCCGCAGGAAGAGCCGGGCGGGCGGCGGCGGCGGCCCTTCCGTCCGGAGCGGAGAGCGCTCGCGCTGGGCCCCGGCGCGCCCCGAAGAGGAAGAGCCGCGGCAGCCCCCGGGATTCGCCCCCGCCCCGCGAGAGGCGGCCCCGACGGCAGCGCCAGGCCTCATCCCTGCCGTCAGAGCGGGGCTCCGCCGGGCCGGGAGGCCGACATCTGCCTCCAGGCTGCTGTCTGCAGAGAAAATAAAAGCGCGTTCGGAAAAACGAGTCTCCGTGTCTTTGACAAGGCTGTCGGCGTTGCTGTCCTACCCGGGCTGCTTTCTCCCTCCTCTGGTCCCGTGGCAGGGCGTAGGTAGAATCACTGCTTCGTTTCCACGCCACAAACTGGCGCTCAAGACAGCGCTCACAAAAGACGCGTGGGCTTCTGGCACCTGCAGTGCAGATGTCCGAACCTGCTGCTTCACTGAGGATTGTTCTTTGTATTGGCAGTTGTTCGTTAGCTAGGAGCACAATGTAACACAAGAATTGCTAGTGCAGATGTTGAAATGATGTGGATTTTGGCCCATCCTGTGCTGTTTCCTCCGTCTGCATCATATATACAGAACAAAGATTGCTTTTGGATATCTGCTTTTCTCTCCCTAATTTCCACAGCTGAAATGTATACATTTTGCATGGATTGTATAGATAAAGTCCGAGCAATTACCTTCCTTTTTTCCTTGATTTGCTGTGCAATCTGCTCACTACCACTGTGTCCTGAGAGTTTTCCAGAGGGAATTCTGTCCCTGGGGGTACAAGGAGAGTATTTCCATTTCAGGAAGAAGTTTAATAAGTGTCCTCCTCACATTCAGGAAATTCTAGCTCTGTTTAAGTCAATATGAAACATGCATTCACTCCTACGTGGCCAGAACTTTACCTGCAGAGAAAGAACTGTGCTCATCTCACTGAGTCAAAGGTTGGCTGATTTGGGTGTTAGCTTTATCTTCAGAGTCCTGTTCACAGACTTTAGCTTTGTGCATGTGGATGGGTAGTAATCTGTATTAATAAGCAATAGTAACATATGAGTGAAGACATATAATCATTTCTTCTGCAGTGAAATAGTGATAACCTCCATCAAAGCAAATAGCAGCTCCAAAAGGGACCATTTATTAACATGTCAGGAGTGCACAGAAGAAAGATGGGATTAGTTCACGTTCACAGCCTGTTTCTGCAAACTCAAGCTATATGCACGCAGATCGTAAAAACTCACTTATCCTGTTTGTAACCCCAGTTTGCTTTCCTTCTGATTGTTTGGCTCCTTCTGAACTCCCTGCCTCATATTTCCCATTTTATAGGACATTTCCCAGCATACTCTTCTGGCAAGTAACCAGAGGTCAGCTATGAATAGAATCATAGAATCATAGAATGTTTTGAGTTGGAACGGACCCTTAAAGGTCATCTAGTTCAACTCCCCTACAGTCAACAGGGACATAGTTGTTTTGTGTGAGATTCCCATTTACTTTCACTGGACTCAAATACCTAACTTAAATACTGAGTAGTCTTAGCAAGTAGCCCTCTATTTGAGAAGACAATAACAAGACCTAGCTCATATCTTTACCTTCTACGACATTAACAGCCCCTGTGCCAGTGCTTTCTTCTCTCTATCACCTGGATTGGTCCAGCTGACTTTTAGATTGTTGAAGCTGAGTTAGATTAATCCCAATGTGTTGACACTTGAGGCTTTATAAATCTTTCTGTACAGCCTATATGTGTGACAGTTTACATCTTTTTGCTCATTTTGCAAGCAAAGTGAGATTAGTCAGCTTTGAACTCAGCGTGGCAAATGAAGATTCATATCCACCAGGGGAATACCAGAAGTGCTAATGGTCCCACCAAAACTGTACCCAGAAAACACTTTTAAGAAACGAAGTGAAGCCTACTGGAATAGAGCCTATGGAGAACAGGGAACATGATATGGAACTGCAGATACTTAAATACATTGTGAGCTTTTTAATTATCTCAGCCAACAGAACCAAACACCAGTCTGGTAACTTAAAGTCCCATCCTCATCACTAGATACCCCAAAATCACATGAAAAATGTTCTGAGTTTTCAGTAATTCCTTCAAAAAAACAGAGAAGAAAGTGCTGATAGCAGAGGTGAAGTTGCAAAATGACCTTGAAGGCCTAAGGCTGGTGGGAAGAGAACCAGGGCAGAAGTAAAGCAGGCAGCTGGGAGCCCTGACTCATCCCACCTTTCGCAGGGCCACCATTTCCACAGCACAGTGAATCCTTTGGAAACTGCATCTTTCTATTACGTGTCAACAGAAAGGGAGAGAGCGTTTGTATCAGCAATGTGTCTCAGCGGTGCACTCAGGGAGCAGCTGAAAGCTTCTCTGAACAGCACAAATGCAAAGTTAAGCACCGAGTGCAGCCTTTTTCCTGCAGCACAGGGCGTTCCTGCAAACCAGAGCCCAAAGCCCAGCTCTGATGCTGCCTCGTGCCAACTCACGCGCACACAGCCGCGCTGAAATAAAACTGGGGCACGGACTGCCATTGCTCTCTCGAGAGCCTTTACTGAAGTTTTACAAATCTGTGGCTAACTGATTTTTGGAATAGTTTTTGGAATAAGCCCCAAAGGTTAATTACAGTCAAAGGATGCCTGTTTGAATATAAGCAGGTTCCCATTACCCTGACGCTGAAGAACATCAGCAGGACGAAGAGGCAGACATCTGGAGTGAGATGTCTTTGCTTTGCTAACAGTGAAAAGTAAACTTGCAAGCTTTTCTTGCAAGTCTAAAAGTCTCTTGCAAGCCCTTGCTCCTGTCTAAAATCTCCCTAGAGCGAAGACAAGTTGAAGTATGTTGGAATTAAAGGGAACAACCTTCTCTAAGCAGGAAACAATGTGCTGAAGGCTCTTGCGGAGTCATTAGGAGAATCACAAGATGACTGAGGTTGAAAATGACTCCTGTGTCCATCTGGTCCAACGCCATTACTCAGTCGTGGATACACAGAGCTGGGTGCTCAGGACCGTGTCCAGACAGTGCTAGAAGATCTCAAACAAGGGAGACTCCTCAACAGCTCTGAAGAGGAGATGCTCTGAAAACCCGGGCTGGTGATCTATGACTCACTTGGATTGTATTCTGCAATCTAAGGGAGACCTCCAAATTAGTGGTGTGGCTGTCTTTACTCAGCACTGCTTCATGATCTCAGACACGGGCTCTACATATGATCAGTGAGGAGGAGAAGCACTTTAGAGAATGGTTCAGCCTGATTCAAGTGTGGTTTGCTCTCTGGAAGTACCTCTGTGTCCCCACTGGCAGGGAGCTGAAGAAACTGTTTCCTTCTGAAGTTTCTCATTTCCGTGTCTACAGTAGGATAAGACAAAGACTGGTAGAGGCGTGACCTTCTCTGGCAATATGATCCAATGTCTCACCACTGTCTGTGCTGGGAAGTGATGTCCAATTTCAAGGTGAACTTTGTCCAGCTTTCTTTTCCCCACAGCAAAACCTTTACCAACTTTTCCAGGTGTGCCTACATCAAATGGTCAAATTGCCTCCTAAAACCCAGCAATAAACTAAGTAATCTCAATGGTCTTGCCTGATTAGAGCCTTACATTCTCTGAGGCTCAGTAGCATTTATTTCAAAACTAATAAAAAGATTTGGCTTAATTTCCAGAGTAATTTGGTCAAATAATGGTCCCCATCCTTCTCCAACAGAACACAAGACCTTTTTCACTGACTGCAAGTAGAACAAATGTAGACTGTGCTGTTTAAAGACTTTGACGTCAAAAAATGATGCTGTGCAGCTCAGCATCTATTATTGTTTTGAAGCACAGACCATGAGAATTGTTCACAGCTTGTTCAAAGCCAACATCCTGACCCAAACAATTGCTCAGAATGAATTCTGAGGCAGGAAAGTTTGGCTGTAATCATCTGTGCTTTACATTCATCTTAACGCCTTAGACCTAGAGCTGAGGAACTGCAGCATCATTTTTTCTATTCCAAATTGTTGCATTAGAGTTCCAATCTTCTCCAGCCTCACGGACCTGACTAGCTGAGGAATTGGTGGATTGATCAAGAAAGCCTTGTTTTCCTCTCTTTTACAACTTCCAGCAATACTAATTACCTCACACAAACTTTAAATACCGTCCTTGATGAAAACTGCTAAATACCAGGTGTTAAGATTTTATTTATCTTCTTCCTGGCCAACTTTTATCACATCTAAAGCAGTTTTTCAGTCTGATGCTAAATGTGGTTGAACACATGATCAATCTCTCTTATTTCCGACTCTTTGATATTAAAAGTTATTAGCTTTCATTATGGGTGGGGATCTTCTCTGAGAAATTTAGATTCCAAAAGCAGACATCTAATGTAGACAAGGCATATAAGCTTTTTAAAGACAGAGAGATGGGCATCTCTGAAAGCGTTTTCCACGTTGAGCTGGTCAGCTAGAACTTGTCTTTGAATTCCCCTCCTAATTTGCCCTTCTCACCTACCACAAATTTACCCTTGTCACTCTCCAGAAGTTCAGTTCTGACCATGTGTAAGTGTTCTTATTGTTCAGTGCCCTACCTGACAACAGTTATCATCCTGAATGGACTCGTGACTGATAAAAAAAATCCTACTCCTGCATGGTGATGGAGAAAGATGAGAGATGTGTGGTGAACAGGGTAGGACAGTTTGGCAAATTCTGAAGTGATTTCCGTACACATGCAAAAGAAACCCATTCTAGACACTGCATCTGTTATTTTCAGAAGCTGAAATAGAAGGAGGTTGCTTGTCTAGATGGAACTGACTTTGAGGATTTTAGGAGAGATGCTGGAAGTGTGCAGCTCTCAGATCAGACTTAGACTAGATTTAGACTGGAAATTAAAGGCTCATGAATTCAGTTTTTATGGATAATAAGGCACTGAGCCAAATAAGAGAGAAGAAGTCTTTGCATTTCTAAAAATGACTTTGTGGAATTGATAATCCAATAAATACGTAGCCCAATTCACTGCCCTCCCAGGTCCTTATCTGCTGATCCAGGAAACCGAGTGTCTTTCCTCGTATTTCTGGAACAGAACAAATTGCTCCATGCTGAAGCCAGAAGAATGAAATCTGTGCTGCTGAGACTTAACATTGAGATATTAAGACAGTAAGTGGTGACATTGCTGACCTAACAGTTGCAGTATAAGGTAATTGTTCTGATCTTGGATCTTTCAATTATATTTAACAATTCAGTCTAATTCTGTGTCCATGGCAGCTACGTTAGCTAAGGTAACAACAGTTCTTATTTTCATATAAATTCAATTATCTTTTCATTTGCTGATTCAGAAGTGAACTTAATATTGCTCACATGGGCCAAACTGAAGATATGAAGATAGCAGTCTACTGTTTGAGTGTAAGCTCTGATGCACTAAAGGCTGTGACTGCAAAAGATTCCCCTACTCTATCTTGCCTATGAGTCTTAAACACAGCACTGAAACATTTCTGTTGTAGAAGAAGCTCCTTAGGTCTGACAAGCTAAAAAGGAGACAATTTTCTTATAAACAAACTTTTGTTTTTCAACTCAATAGAACTGAGTTCTGTTGTCTGGTGCCATGCCAACCCCATGCACTGAGATGGGGGAGTTCCAGCTGTTCTCCAGTGAATGGGGTCGGTTGTTACCTGGCTCCTAGCCTCTATTTTTGATGGCACATCACAAGTTGAATGGCCAGGAAGAACACTGAACAACCTTAGAAGCAATAGCACACCTGTGTTCCTAAGCACTCAATCCTGTGAGTTAAATAATCCTCTTGAAAGGGGAAAAAAAAAAGAAAAAAATGGCAAATTGAAGGTTTAAAGATTTAAAAATACATATTCTGATATATTACAGTTCTGATCCGTTATTACTTGCTGCAAGCAATAAATTCTTTCTTTGGAACTCTGCTCCTCCTGTAGAGGTCAAATCAGATCTGGAAATTGGAATTGCAGTATGTGAGTTTGTTGCTGACAAAACCACAGGAGTTGTAAGAAATTAGTGGAAGTTTTAATGTGAAAAGTTTAATGTGGAAAGTTTAATAAGCTGAAAAAAAAAAAAACAACCATGGATTGGATGAGATTTATTAAGAATTTTTTGTTCAATTTGCAGCAAAATTTTCATCTGTATTTCATATGGTGCGGGGAATTGGATGTGAACAAAATGGGAACCTGGCAGAGTGACAGCAGGGGGGGTTTCCCAATCTGTGGCAGCAGCCAACTTCTTTTTAAACAGAAATATCCTGCATTCACGCTGACAGTGGTGCCTTTGGATGCAACAGTTGCAGAGCTGATTCAGAACATTGGAGCTGCTCTCTTATGGCCTTAACAGCACTGGTGTCACCAGCTATGTCCTTTGCAGGGCCCTCAAGGACACTGGTACATGGGCCATAGAAAAATCAGCCTTGTTGACCATGGGAATCCAGACGTCCCTTCTTTCCAAGGCATTTGTTTTGTTTCTCTGAAGCCCATCCTGGTGTTTTTGGTCAGATGCTAAAGCAAAGTGGAGATGGCCATGCTGGGAGGGGTCACATTTGTATCTGGACGTGTGAATGCAACATCTAATAGAGCTCTGCAGTGATGGGGGGAGCAGTCAGTGCACTCCTGCCACTTGAATGCATTCTCCTCCTGATTATTACTTACCTTATTTAAACTATTACTTACCTTATTCCTTACCTTCATGAGGAAAAACCTGAAAGTGTCCCACAGGAAACCTTTCAGAACTCAGTTTCTGTTACAGGAATATTTATGGCTCAGTAACACAGCACTTTAAAAATTAACTAGTAAACCAACCCCAGAGGCACCAGTTAATATATCCTTAAAATGTCCTTCAAGAATCTGTGCACAGTAATAACAAGCAGAAGAGTTTATTTTAAAAGTAGGTTTTATATGCATAATATTGAGTCTTTTGCTAGTCCAAGCAAGAATATCTTTATTTTCCCCCGATAATATACAGGGGAAAGGAATTGAAGTAAGGGACCTGGACAAATTAAATGAGGGGGCCTGGAAAGTATATAGAAGCAGGGATTGTAATGAAAGAAAGAAGTACAGTAGACCTTGAAGGAGCCAGGATGAGTTTTGCCCGCGGCGCCGTGCAGGCGGGAGGGGCCGTATGCTGGGGGGTCTCAGACATGAAATGAATATGGATACGAGTCCCGGGAAAACCATTGCTCATGTGTTGCTCCTCTGAACCTCTGTGTGCACCAAGCTTTTGCCCTAGGGGTGCAGGAGGAGCGATCCCCCTTGCGCCCAGCTTGGCGCCAAATGCTGAATGAAACGCACCTGCTTTATAGCCTGACTCTGGGTTATAGAGTTGGATTCTGCAAGTCAGTATCTTGGAATGAACACAAAACAAGCAGACAAGTGAAATAAATGTTAAAAAAAAGTGCAACGTATTTCATGTTAACCATCATTTCTTGCAGAAGCCTATGTGAAAAGCATCTTGTAATAACCTTTCAGGGAAGGGAAGAGAAGGGAACAAAAGTCTTTGGCTGTTCCAAAATCCTATGGCAATCCTGAAGCTGGGGGCTCCCTGCTGATATTGAGTCAATTGTTGCTTTAATGCTTTGTAATGGAAGTCATGGGGACCTGTAAAATACTAAAGGTATACTCATATAAAATTGCTATATATATAGATATTTCTTCTATATCTATCAGCCTAGAAACACCCCAGCTTCCAAAAGTAGCATTATGGAGCTCACAGGCAAACACTGCATAAAAGCCACCAGCTCCAGTTGAGACAGACAATAGAGATGAAGAGTTCTTTTCATTCAGACAAGCTTTGGATTGTGAGTCAGAGGAGAAGAGGCTATGCAGTGTTTGTTTATTTCAGGCTGAGTCCTTTGAGCAGTCCTTTGAATTTGCTCTAATGCATGCCATGTATGAAAACACAACACTTCACCCACTGAAACCAGAGCATGAATTCTGATTGTTGCTGCTCTTCAGCAGTCCAGACTGTGACCTCGAGGACTCCTGTAGGTCCTACAGATATAAAGAAAGCGATGTTCTCCAGACAATAGCTGCTCATGGACAGCAAGAGGACCTTGTGCTTATTATTTTGCAGGCAGAATTGCTGGAGAGAGATTTTTTGGGAAGCGAGGTGGGTTATGTGGCCTTTGGAAGCTGTCTGCTGCAGTGCTGATGTCAACGTGGAACTGCAAAGAGCAGAATTGTATCTGAATTTTCCTGAGGCACTGCATGAACTGACATAAATACGAGTTATCTGCTAATATTGCTGCTATTGCTGCCTGGCCTAACGACGATGCTGTCTGCCTGCAAAGCTGGCCAAAATGTTCCACCAAAGGCGCTATGCTTTACCCCTCTGGACAACCAGGGGCGTAGATAACCGTTCTGTAAGTCCATTCATTCGTTTTTATTGCTTTTGGGTGACTCTGTGTGCTGATATGTCTGAAACATTTCATTGATTCCAGAAAAATGATCTCTATGAAATTAATATCTTTCGATTTTTTCCTTGTGAAAATCATATTGCGACTCCATTTTCAAAACGAATTTTCAAAATTTAGGAGAGTGCCTTTGAATTTATATTGTTCTCAATGGCTGTTTGCTAATAGAGGATTTCTTAAGTATATTTTACAGTTGATTCACAATTTTCCTTTAAAAATCCATTGCCATTATAAACATATATATTCTTTATTTGTTTCCTGTTGTAGTCTCAGATGGGGACTTTTAATTTTCTTACAGAAAAACAACTGCTTTGGGTATAGGTAAGCTTTTAAAAGATTGCATGATTTTCTGCTGCTAGTGCTTAAAATGGAGGAGAAAATAAACATGATTCTTAACAGATATTTTCTTCATTTTTTACTTTCTTTTGTTCAATTTTTAAGTTCAGTGAAATAACTGATTTTCCATTGCACCAATTTTCTGTATTAGAGTGGCACATCCTAAAACTGATGTCATTTCTCCCTTCTGGTTCATTGGGATTTCTTTTTTCTACTACTGTCAGCTGAGAGATGCCTGCTGAGACCACAACCCATCATAGGTGGTGTAGTGGCAATGCTAAATCACAGCATGAAGCACTGATGGAGCACCTGGTGAGAAGGCAGGGCCATCCCAGAGGAGCTTAGGTGCATGCAGTGCCACTGAGTGATGAAGGGGTGCAGCCAGGATCCACGCCTTCCCAGCTCTCATTTAGAGGCTGACAGTGGAGGTGAGAATCCCTTGCTGGAGATCCCTGCATACCTAAGGCCTTCCATAGGTAAGCAGAACTTTTCCTTCACTTCTGTGGCTCTGCTGCATTTGGGCTTGTTCTCATTTGCTGTAGTTAAAGGCTTTGCCACCCTGCTACTATTACTTTCCATCCCATTGTAGCATTGCAGGTGGGATGCAGCTTTAATACGTAGAAAACATAAGCATTTACATTGTCCATCTCTGAGATGAGGTCAGGTATAGCTACACTGACTTATTTTGGTATAAAAAAGGCTTTCACTCACTTGATCAATCAGAACACAGAGGAGTACAGCCTGGGATTGCAGAGCAGATGAAGGTGGCTGGGCAGATCTGAGTCCATCTGGCCCAATCCCTGTACCAGCAGTGATGTACCCTGCAAGGTGCCCAGACTCGCGTCCAGGCAGCCTTGGAAAGCTATCTCCAAAGAGGAGAGCACACAGCCGTAGCCTTTCTCTGGCTCAGAAAGCTATCAACCCCCTGCAAGCAGAGTCAGCTGCTGCTGTTTTACCTGCTGTACGTGAAACCAGGCAGTATATATTTAGCTATGTTTGCAGAGAAGAAGCCCCAGTACAGCTTTTGATGAACCATCTCAGGGAGAGGCAGCAGCTCAGCTGCGCCTCCTGGAGCTCAGGGAGGTTAATCTACCCAAACCTCTTTCTGTGTCTTGAATATTCCTAATTTGCTTTGCAGCAGTTAGTACAGTCCCACCTTCGCCTGCATGACTTAATTTGCTTTTGTTAGTGTGTGATATCCTCCAGGTGAGAGACACTTACCTGTGCTTATCGAATAAATGCATTTATTTCATTATATTCTGAAAAGGATTCGACAGTGTTTTGTTTTCAGTACAGTACCTGCATTGTTTATCTTTCTCACTTTCTCTGTGATTATCCTGCTCTTACAGTGAACACTGCAGTAATGTTCCAGCCGTTCCTGCAGGTTACCTGCCGTTTCTTCTTGAGCTTGAACGTTTGAACTCCTGCAGTGTTTGCATGGGACAGCTGGGTATTTCTGCACAGTTTACAGACTTGGTAGTACCTGGACTTCCTGATTTTGATCCCTTTGGATGAGTATGTGTAAGATTTGCTGAGCAGGAGGGAAAGGAGATGATTGATGACTTTGTGTGCTCACTTTACTGTGAGCACTTACGTAGTTCTGCTGAGAGCAGAAGGGAGAAGGAAGCATGTGGCATTTCAGGAGCTGAATGGTTTTATTCCCAACCTGCAAATTAGTGATGGTGCATCAGTTTCCTTGAGGCCTTAATACTCTCATGATCCAAAGGAAGATGATAACCCATCTAGTGGTGCTAGGATTTAACCTGAGGGCCAGGCAGTTCTGCTGGTTGCACAAACAATATATTTGTAACAGTGGCTGCAGGCACTGCTGGAGTGTGCCCTCTGGAGCACCCAGAACTTACAGCAACTGCACTGCAGAAAGCTTTCCAGGCTTGCTCAGCCAGGCAGCATGCAGTGGTTCTGAGATATGCGTGCATACTGAAAAGGGTGGAAGATGGAGCAAGTCCACATACAGTACCTCTTTTGTCTGTTTTTTGCTCTGGAAACCAGGCCTTGAGGTGTAGAGACACTTCTGCTGTTGCAAGCTGTAATCGTGCATCTACCTGGAAAATGATGCAGTCAAGTCCAATGATCAAATCTAGAAGAGAGCATAACTTCATATTTCTGAAAGCCCTTCACTTTCACTGTATTACACGTTAGACTCACTATTGTATTGATCTTATATATAGTACTCTGCACTTAGTTAGTAACCTTGCTGGGCTCTTACTGTTTCATCCAGGGATTCCAAGTCTCCTTTCCAGGTTGTTTTGAACCTCTTGCTGCTATGAAATACTTGTAGGGACTGGTGCTCTTGGGATTGTTGCTCCAGGATTGCTTCCCTCTGCCATTTAGAATGGAATAGCAAAGCAGCTGATTCAGCTCATAAAAATAGCCTAGGAGTTCACTTTCAGAACAGGTATTGCTGATGTAGTGATATTGTGGATGTACTGTTGACTTCCAGAGGAGCAGAGCAGAAGGTTACTCCATTAAATTAGGCATAAAAAATGCAAAGAGATTTTTTTTCTGCTTGTTTCAGAGGTACAGAGCAGCTGGTTGCGTCTCTTTTTCTCAACAAGCTCTGAGCACAGGGTTTTGGTGGGCTGGTGTTGTGTGTTAACCCAGCTCAGCATCATGCAGCCACTTGCTTGCTCTCCCCAGATGGGATGCGGCAGAGAATCAGAAAGTGCATGGACTTGGGGGTTGAAAAAAAGACACTTTTCTGGCTAAAGTGAAGTTTTTGCACTCAATCAAAGCATAACAAGGAATTAATTCACTGCTTCCCATTGGCAGACAGTTGCTCAGCCACTCCCAGGAAAACAGGGCTTATTGCATACGCTGGTTTATTGAGAAGACAAATGCCCTCACTTTGAATGCCCTCCCCTTCCTCTTTCTTTTCCCCACCTCTATTGCAGAGTACAAAGCCATACAGTGTGGCACATCTCTTTGGTTGCCCATCCTGGCTCTGTCCTTTCCCGGCCCCTTGCTGGCAGCACTAAACTAACTAACAAAAACATTAGTGGGTTATCACTGTTTTAATTAAAAATACAAAATACAGCGCTACGTGGGCCTCTACAAATAAAATTAATTCCATGTCAGTCAAAACCATGACAACTAGGAAACCTCAGCCATTCAGCCTCTGGAATACTTCTGCAGTATTTCTCATGCTCACCTCTGCTTGTCTTAAGCAGTGTTGATTGAAGTGCATCAAACAAACACAATCAAGTGAAATAACAAAGCAACTTTTTCACCATTCAGGAGGGAGAAAGGCTGTTTGTGAGGGTGGGTGGTGATGGGACAAGGGGAATGGTTTTAAAGTGAGACAGGGGAGGTTTGGGTTGGATATGAGGAGGAAGTTTTTCCTCCCAAGGGTGGTGAGGCACTGGCACAGGTTGCCCAAGGAGGCTGTGGATGCCCCATCCCTGCAGGCATTCAAGGCCAGGCTGGATGTGGCTCTGGGCAGCCTGGGCTGCTGGTTGGCGACCTGCACACAGCAGGGGTTGGGACTGGAGGAGCGCTGTGGGCCTTTGCAACCCAGGCCATGCTGTGATGATTCTGTGGTTCATTAGCTGAATGTGATCATGTGTGGGACACGGCAGCTCCAGCAGAGACACGTGAGAGCCTGGCACTGAGAGCTGCTTCCAGCTCAGGTCTGGAAAGGAACTCTGGCAGCTGGAGCCCTCTGCAGTCAGCCTGCCAGGCACACAGCCCTCTCCCAGGGTTGGCAGAGCTGCATGCTGTGTTGCCTGGACCTCTGAGACATGGACAGTAGAGGTGAAAGCAGAGGTGGGCAGAGGGAAGCCTTCCGGCATTACAGCCTGGATTTTAAAAGGGGTTGTGGTACATTTAGACATCAGTAGGAGATCTTGAAAACCTTGCAATAGCTCTGTTTCAAAGTTCTGTAGGTGGGACTCTTCTGCGTGATTACAGAAATCTGACAAAATGCCTAGACCCTGTTAATGAAGACAGAGAGAAATGAGCGCTCCTAGAGGAAAATTAATCTGACTGCAGATGAGATGAGGTGAGAAACAGGTCAGAAGAATCATCCAGAAATCATGTCCATTTCTCTTTAAGGACTGTGAAACAAAGATAATGCCTTCTACTAGGACAGGAGCACATTTAAAAAGGTATGCATTAGGAATTAGTTTAGAAAGCAGTATAGGAGAAGGTGACTCATCCTTTCTGAAGGCTGGTGACACTGGTGAGGCTCCGCATCGAGTGCTGGGCTCAGTGTTGGGCACCTCAGTACAGAAAGGACATGGAGGTGCTGCAGCAGGTCCAAAGAAGGGCAACAAGGCTGGGGAAGGGCTTGGAGAATGTGGCCTATGGGGAGAGACTGAAGGAACTGGGGCTGTTTGGGCTGGGGAAGAGGAGGCTGAGGGGAGACATGATTGCTCTCTGCCAGTACCTGAAAGTGAGTGCAGCAGAGCGGGGTTGGTCTCTGCTCACTGGTGACAGGACGAGGGGAAATGGCCTCAAGTGGTGCCAGGGGAGGTTGAGGTTGGATGTCAGGAAACACTTGTGTACAGAAAGGGCTGCTAAGCACTGCCATGGGCTGCCCAGGGAGGTGGTGGAGTCCCCATCCCTGGCTGTGTTTCAAACCGTTTGGATGTGGTGCTCAGGGCCATGATTTAGCAGAGGGCTGGTAGAGTTGGGCTGGGATGGTTGGGCTGCGGTTGGACTCCATCATCTTTAAGATCTTTTCAACCTGAGCAATTCCTTGATTTCTAGAAGAGCACAATCTCTAAAGAAAGATGCTTCTCCCTTGGCTGCTAAGCCTTGAATGAGCGTAAGAGAGGTGGCCCTTTGGTTGTTAAGGTACGTTGCTTGCACCTGAGCTCCCTGGTTTTGCCACACCTTCTCACCTGGTGCTCAAGCATTGGTTCAGGCCGTCACCTAGCAATTCCCATACAACTTCCAAAGGAGGTATCTAATGTTATGTATCTGACAGGACATGGTAGAATAACTTCAAACATCGGGACCTTGGTGAACAGGTCCTGCCTCTGGATTTTCATTAAAGCAAGCAGGTGGTTACTAAGAAAGACAGTGGGCAAATGGGTGAATTAAGAAGGCATGATTACCAAATGCCAGTATTTCTGCATCTTTTCCGTAGAGGATCTCGGTATGCTTTGTAGACTGCAGTGAATGAATTGTTTGAATTTCAGTGAGATGGAATTAGATCCAGTTCACCTCAGCTTACCCTGCCATGGCTTTCTGTGTGAAAAATGGAAATACTGCTGATAGCCTTTAACTTTTTTCTCATGTATATCATAAATTCTTAAGAACAGATATTGTACAGACAGGTGGCAAGAGATAATAAGGGCTGAATCTCAGTTGGAGCTTGTGGGTTTTTGAGTAATTCTGGTAATGTTGTGTGTGATTTATGGACAAGGGGGCAGTTCATCTCATTCTGTTCTAGAATTATAAGAAGTCCATGTACTCTGTACTCTGCACAACACGATGGCTGTAAAAATTCCAAAATGTACCTCAGAAAGTGGTTGGATTTATGAGTATATCAAATTCTTTTTGGACTCGGTTGGAGCAGATATTCCAACAATAATTCAACCCCAATCTCCTCACCATTATTTTACCCTTCCAAGTTTCAACAAACCTCGCTGAGTTGGAACTGCAAACAATTTCTTAGATATATAGTCCCAGCATAAATATTCAAGGCAGTATGCTTTTTATTAACTTTTTGTTATGAAAAAAGAAGACAGACATAAACTCAGGATTTCAGAGTTTTGGTCTTTCTAGCCTGTGGCCAAAAAGCATGTAGCTTTTAAGGTGACAGAATGTGTGTCATTAATTTCAAAGACATGGGATCTCAGCATAAGGATGTGTATGGAGGTTCAGGATGTGCACAAGGTTCAAAAGAAGTTAATCAGAATCAAAACTAAATAAAAATTTAGTCAATTAGAATGACTAATCAGTTTAAAGGGGGCATGTACAGATGAGGTTTGAAAAGATAACTTTAGAATGAAGCAACAGTTCCTCAAAACATGGCTTGTCACGTGCCAGGATGAGCATCTTGCTGGAGGCCAGCAGGCGGCCGTGGGTGCCTGGTGCTGTTGGCTGAGGCTCAGTGTCTCCTGTGAGGCTCTGCTCAGCTCCAGCAGCAGAAGTGGCTGCAGACCTCCCTCTCTCCTCTCGCCTTCTCAGGCTTGATCTTAGGGTTGGCAGCGGCACAATGACCCCCGGGAGCTGATTGTCACCTCTTCAGCTGTCCCTCCCGTGGGCACACCGCCCTTCCCCTCCTGATCCCACCTGGGCATCCCACAGCTGCAGCCCCCCAGGCAGTGCCCAGCACAGCTCGGTACCACAGGTCCCCCTTCAGGCCCTGCTCCAGCCCTGTCCCCATGGCAGCAGCTCCCCCGGCCCTCCTGCTGCACCGTGGGCTCCTCTCCATGGGCTCAGCTGCGACCCAGGCTGCTCCTGTGGGGCTCTGTGGGGTGCAGCCTTCTCCAGGCCACATCCACTGCCGCACTGCAGGCTCCACCATGGCTGCGCGTGGAGATCTGCTTCATGTTGTGGCTGTGGGCTACAGGAGGATGGCCTGCTCCACTGTGAGCATCCCCTGGGCTGTGGGGAGCTTCAGCTCTGCACCTGAAGCACCTCCTGCCCTCTTTCTGTGCTGCCCTTGGGGGTTGCAGGGCTGCTTCTCTCCCATTTCTCATCCTCTCTCCCAGCTGCTGTTGCACAGCAGTTTTTCCCTCTCCTCAGTCTGCTCTCCCAGAGTGCACCCAGCATTGCTCAGGGCTCAGCTCTGGCCATCAGCAGTCGCTCAGGAGAGCTGGAGCTGGCTGTGATCTGACATGGATGGGGCAGTGCGGGGCTCTGCTCACAGAGGGCACCCAGCCCTGCAGCTCCCTGCTACCAAAACCTTGTCACGTAAACCTAACACTATGCAGATGTATTAAAGTAATTGAGTTTGGATGCAGAGTGCAAGGTTCCCCATTACCACTGCTTTCAGAACCAATTTTCTCACTTGCAAACCTGCTTTTTACTAATGACATCTTTGCAAGGAGTTTGGCAATACTTGGGCTGCCTCAGCTCACAGCATCTCGATTGAGGCTTTGCAATCTGTAATTGGGATTTAAGCAAAATGTATCGCTGTTAAGTGCAGTAACGCCAAGGGTTGGACCTTACAGATCTGGAATGCATGCTGAGGATGCAGCTGGACTCATGAGAGGGTTGAAGTATGCTTGCAAAATGTGCTGTGAATGGGATGGATCAGCAGGACTTGTTTGTTCTTGTGCAAGCAGCTGTTGCATTATTCTAAATATGGATATTGCCCTTTCAACTCTGTAAGCACAATGTGTGTGGCAAAGCTTGCTTCATTTTCTCCTTTAATCACCTGTCTCTACTTAATAGGAACTATGGAATTCCACAATCTAAAGCAAATACATGGAAAAAAATTAATTAGCTGAAACTCCTTTAAAACAAACGCGTAAAAAACCTCCTCAAGTCCTTAGGCTGCCATATGCGCAGGGCATCAAATATCCATTTTGATTTCTGTTACGATGATGGTTTTGTTTCAGCAGTAGATGCAGATTGGCAGACAAATAAGAAAGGATTGCAAATGCAGCTTTAATTGATGAAATATTTAATCTGGAAATGAGGGTTCTGTCTTTCTGCAATTTTCCGTCACACATGGTGAATTTCCAGCTCTTGAAGTATATTTTGCAGATTTTCTGCTGTGCGTAATTCAGTGCAGGTCTCCAAGCATCTGCCACACAGCCTTGCGTTCTCCACAATGACTGACAAATTCTGAATCAAAGTGGGAAAGAAAAAAACCTCAGTGATTAAATGTTCTGAGTTATTATCTGGATCAGAAGGGGGTGCTCCTCAGAGCCCCACAGGGTGCAAGTGGCTCACTCTCAGCTGGTCTGTTTTATCATGCTGGTTTGAAGTGATGAAGAAATTATAAATGGGCTTTATTCTCAGCTGGTGTAAATCAGTATCATTCCAGTGAGCTTAGTGAAACCATGAAGGTTTACACTAACTCTGCATCAGGTAGTTCAAGGCTAGAAAGTGCTCACCCAGCCTGCCAACACAGGCTATGGGCTGTGTTTGAAAGGGTCCTGGCCTGGCTACTGCGCAGCCTGAGTGCACGACAGCTCAAGTGCCAGACTGCTGTACTGGGTTGCAGCTGGTAGCTCAGAGCTGTTGCATCCCCTTAGTGCCTATTGAGGCTTGTAGCTCCGAGCTACAAATGGCTACTACCTAATGCTGCAGGAATGGGTTTAAGAACCAACCAGCTAAGTGCTAGGGAATTTACTGTCTTAGTGCAGTCTGTTGGCAGATTTCTAGTAGTTTTTTAGCTATCGTTTTATTGCCTTAGTGACTCCTCAAATACCAAGTTTGGTTGGGTCAAGATGAGAACTAAAGCTTTCCATATGGACAGCATCAGTTCACAATGATGAGCATATCCTTACCGGCTGATAATGGCTAGTGCCTGTGTAGATTCTGTGTGTGGTGTTGTCCTTTGTGGACTTTGTGTGATGGAATGTGCCATGTGATGAGCAGCTCTGAGCGCAGTGGGTGCCTCTTGCTGCTGCAAAGCATCTCTAGCTAGGCAAGCAGGGAGGGAATCAATGGGGTCTCTGCTCTTGATGGTGTTAATGCTGAACAGGAGTGGAAAGCAGTCAATGAAGCACTCACAAGGGCTTTCTTTTTGACAGATGTTATCTCCGTGGCGTTCATTATTCACAGTGGTCTGAGCAGGGTCAGCTGACACCTGAGGTTTAATAGGGACATCTGGACAATTGTGCAGTACTGAAAGTTCAGAGAGGAACACCCATAGAATGCTAGGAGTAATAAAGGAGACCAGAACTGCCAGATACAAAGATGAGAAAGCACCTGGCAGGTGTCTCCTTCCATCTGCGGCCCTGCCTTGCTTCTCTTTGCTGTGCCACCAGAAGATAATCTGTGTAAGAAGGTGAGGCTGTGTGAATGTCCCCACATGTTCAGGTGTGAGGGGTGATGAGAGCTCTAGTAATGGATGTGGTTAGGTAAAAAATGCGCAGAGCGCTTTGGCTATTAGGGCTGTGAGAAAACCTGCTTCTCTGGAAGCTGGCGTGGTCTCCACTGCTGAGTTGCACAGGGATTTCAGTGGAAACCTGCCAGCCTCCATCACTTGTGATCTGGCTCTGATCCTCCCTGTCCTCTACCTTCTGAGTGGTGCCACTTCACACCTGCTTGCTGAAGTTGTCAAAGGCTGGCTGAGGGTGCAGGGCAGTGAGAGCCCATTCTAGGCTATTTAGTTGTGTATTAAAGAGGTTTTAATTTCAGAATGATAAAATTATAAAAAAAATATGGTCATATCAAATAGATATAGCTAACACCTGTGCCAATAGACAGGGATGAACGGTGAGTCAGCTGCCAGTGTAGCTATCATATATTGAGAGTAAGCCTGACAGAGGAGAGACTAATGGAATTGGATAGTTTGCTCCAGCTTTGCCCAGAGCTACCCATGCTACCATCTGCTCTATGTGCATCATCATCAGGAGCAGCTGATGCAGAGCAGGCCAGACACATTCACCATTCCCAGTTCCTACAGATGAAGCATTTTTTCTGCTCTCTGAGCTCCCCAGGACACAGACAGGAGAGCTGGGGCTGGAGTCTACTTACATGGCATTGTATGTAGAGACCTCTGCTCAGTCTGGTTTGTGTTAATGTGGCTCCTTAGGTGCTGGAAGGTGTGAGTAAGGTCATATCCCTCTCCTTTATTTCCAGTTCTTGCCTATGAGATAGATCATAGAATCATAAACGCGTACCCTGAATTGGAAGGGACCCACAAGGATAACTAAGTGGAAATCCTGGCTCCGTACAGGACAGGTGCTTATCTGTTTCTTGGAGCTGTGGAGATTCGTGAGAGATTATTAGTTGTTATACTGTCACAGCGGTGAAATAGAGAGTACGTAGAATCATAGAATCATTAAGGTTGGGAAGGACCTGTGAGGTCGCCCAGTCCAAGCCCGGCCCAGGCCCACCATACCCACTGACCACAGCCCTCAGTGCCACATCTCCATGCTTCTGGGACGCCTCCAGGGGTGGTGACCCCACCGCTCCCCACGCACCCTTTGCCAGCACCTGGCCACTCTCTCAGATAATAAATTTTCCCTAATAGCCAACCTGAACCTCCCCAGGTGCAACTCAAGGCTATCACCTCTTGTCCTGTTTCATTATCTGGGAGCAGAGGCTGACCCCCACCTTGTTACAGCCTCCCTTCAGGTAACTGTAGAGAGCAGTGAGGTCTCCCCTGAGCCTCCCCTTCTCCAGACTGAACAATCCCAGTTCCCTCAGCAGCTCCTCATACAATCTGTGCTCTGGACCCTTCACAGCTTTGTTGCCCTTCTAAATTCCTGTTGTTTTTTTTTTTTTCCCTTTTGTTTTGTTTTCCTTTAAGATATCTGATCTAAAGGCATTTCTTAGACTGTTGTGTGCTTATAACTCCTTCCCAGTTATCTGGACTGAAGGCAGTGCAATGCTAGCCATTGTAACCACGATGACTATGTAGTTAAGAGATTTGCTTGCATCTAAGAATAAGTCTATGAGTAATGTTACTTGTTCTCCAAACCTCTGTGAAATTCTCCCGTAATGTGTCCACTTCAATCACTCTCAGGGATCTCAATCTCTGTGCAAATCAAACTATCTTCCACTTCCACATTTTTGACCCAAGATAATTCTGGTTTTCATCAAATCAGAACTCCTCAGTCTGTCTCATTACTGTGTAAAATCTTTTGGCTGTTATCCTCATACCCATTTTCTGAAGGCACCAAAAAGGTACCAAATTGTCGGTATTTCACTATGATATGTGCTGAACATTGCTTATTTCAGTAATATTTCTGAAGACAGCTTCACATCTCGTAGTACCTAGTTAGTCTGGCACTGCTCTGAACAGGTCTGGTTCTGATGTGGCCCTGGCAGCTTTAGGACTGAGATGAGAAATGGTGCTGGATGGCTTGAGGTGATGTTAAAATCAATCCCCCTTGTACTTGATAACTTCACAGATCCTATTACTGGAGGTTCTCTTTTATCTGCAGAGTGCTTTTGGAGTAGCAAGAGTCTGACGTTATCCCTCGCACCTCATTTTCTTCAGGCCGTGGCATATATCCTCTGATGCTTCACTTGCGTCGGTTGAAGACATGTCTGCTTTCAGCCCCCAGCTACCCCCCTCTGCCGCGTGCTGCCATGCTCTGAGCACAGTGTGCAGCTGCTTCCTGTCCTACCGATGGTGGCATGAGCCATGTTCATAATGCCCTCTGCTTAAATCACAGCTGGAACAGCCTTAAATGCTCTCACCTCATGAATGCTCTCAGCCTGCCTGAGGGGACACCTACAGGCTGAAGCTTCCTCAGCTGTAGAACTACACCTGGAAGCACCCAGCGTTCTGCATTTCCACTTCCTCAGGCTGAAGTCAGCCACTGGAAATGAACAGTGTTACTGCTCATACTCACAGACACCCCCCTCCCCCCATCCAAACACTTTGTGACCTAAATCTCTCCAAATCTGCATTTCTCTAACAGCAAATGAACTTCTCTCTTGGTAACACGCCCTTGATGTTATTCAGCACAAACATCTAACGTGAAGGAAGGAAATTCTTGTTTAGATTTGCTCACTCTTACACCCTCTGCATTTAGCATCTGCCTGGGAGCAGAAGCAGGATCTGTCAAATGCCTTGCTGCAGTTTCTGCCTCCTCTGCATCCCTTCAGCTTCTGTTTTTTAGTGGATTGATATATGGGGCAAGTGCAGCTTCCTGACAATTTGATTTTTCAGTTCAGTTTCAGGAGGGGAAAAAAAGTGCTGGAGGACACTGCTGGGTCAGATGAGAGTTTAGCAGATCCATCTGTAGATTTAGGACATTTGTTTTTAGTGACCCTACTGTTGAATAACTGCATCATACATTAGCTCGACCTTTAGTGTAGGATCTGTAGGGGAAACAAACTGCTTAATGGAAGATTTTAAACACCCTTCTATTCATGATAGAGAGATCTGCATGCCAGTGTTTTCAGCTGGCTGTCCTGTGTGTGCAGGAGGGACAGGAGCTGCTGTGCTTGAACCCAGCAGGTGGTGAAGCACCATGCAGGTGGGGGGACAGGATTGAAAAAACAAAGGAGAACTTGTAGGTTGAGATAGACCATTTATGCAGACTGAGAAAGGGATTATAGTTCTGGCAATAGATAAATGTCTATAACAAGTGATATTGCTCACCCCCCAGCGAGCGGAGGAGCCAGAAGTCCTGCCCCCTTCAGAACTCTCCTTCCACATGCTGTCGCATGGTACAGAATATCCCTTTGGCCCCTTTGTCAGCTGTGCTGATTCTATCCTCCCCCCTCCTTGGGCCCTCCACTGAGAAGCTGGAGTGGCTTTGGGTCCATATACACTGCTTAGTGATGGATGGCACTGGGGTGTTGGCAGTATTGCTTTTCTCCTAGAACAGTGTCATAGCAGATGCTCTGAAGAAAACAACTCCATCCCAGCTGAAGCTAAGGTAGGAGTGAAGAGAAGAGGACACACTTATTTTTAAAGCAAAATTAGGACAACAGGTTCTGCTTTTCTCTGTTGTTCTTCCCTGTCCTTTAGTCACTTGTTTGACCAAAGCTCTTTTTGCCTTGGGTTCCATTACTTCATCACTCCCAAAGCTCTCTTGTGGTGTTTCATGCATCTGCTCTTCTTGCATGTTTTATTACTGCCTTACTTCCAGGAGACTGGGAGAACCAGGTGCCCACTTCCCCTCACACTCAGCTCCATGCTGCAGCTGCCTCTCATTTTCCTTTGCATAGTGAGTTCTCCACTGCAGGAGTCCCCTGTACAAGTCCCCTCCTGCAGTTTGCTTTGCTTGTTCTCTGTGGAATCAAATACATAGGTTAGAAAATCAGGGCAAGGTGTGGATGAGGGCACTGTACCACTGATTTTTCATGGTGCTTGACTGCTATTATATTCTGGTGGAGGTCAGATATTTTGTCTCCTGATTTATTTAGCAGCAAAAACATCGAGCATGCTTGTAATTTTGTCCTACTGGTGAGAAGGTCTATTGGGTCATTGCTGGTTTTGTGTTGGATATGACCCATCATTGCCCTATCTTTTTTCTTTTCTTGCTTTTTGTTTTTCTAGTTGAGGTTTTGATTAAACAATTATTCTCATATACAGTTGCTTGAGTCACTAAATAGCTTTTTTTTTTTTTTTTGGCAAGGCTTAGGAAGACGAAGTCAATAAAAGTGCATCATGATGTCTGACCCACAGCTGGTGCCCAGCAGTGACTCACAGCCATGTTGAGGGTCAGTCCTGCTAAGTGCTAGTGCAAATTGCCTTGAGCAGGCAACGCTGCTCCCTCCCACAGCCCACGCGATGCCCCTGCCTTTCTCCTGAAGGTCTGCCATGTGAGCGTTGCAGATGGAGGGCTGTGAGGCTGAGGCATTTACACTGATACACAATAGCATTACAGCACGAGAGTGGTATTCCAGCAACCTGAATGTGGTGAGTTATTCTGTGCTGTTACCAAAACCATTTGGAGGGGGAATTAAAGTATGGGCCAAATGGGGAATGAATCTGATGGACTGAAGGCTTAGAGACCTTTGCTCTTTATGTGCCAACAGCGGGAAAGGAAAGAGTTGCGGGAGCCTGAAAGCCTGGTTCCTAGTTACAGGAGAGTTATACAGCAAGGTGGTGCTGCTGAGAAGAGACAGCTGGGCCCTGGGCTGCTCCCTGTCCATGATGAATGTACAAAGATGAGGAGGAATGACATGGAGCTGCCTGCTGTGGGGAAAAAAAGCAGCTCTAAGGAAATGGGACCATGTTTTCCTGCTCTTAATGAATGAGCTCTCTGGCCCAGAGACCAACTGGCATTGTTTGCCAATAGACCACGAAGCTCCTTGACATCAAGGAAAGCAAATTTAATATGAAGCTAAATTCATGCTTCTCCTTCAGCTTGCTCTTCCATTCAGTGTCTGCAGCACAACATAGAATCATAGAATAGTTCAGGTTGAAAAGACCTTAAAGACCATGGAGTCCAACCGCAGCCCAACCATCCCAGCCCAACTCTACCAGCCCTCTGCTAAATCATGGCCCTGAGCACCACATCCAAACGGTTTGAAACACAGCCAGGGATGGGGACTCCACCACCTCCCTGGGCAGCCCAGTCCATGTTCCTGACTCTGTCATTTCTGATGCAAACAGAATTAAAAAGAGAAGAGTGGTAAGGCTGACGAACAGGGATTTTGGCACGGCTGGAAATGGGGGTTGGTCAGCTTAGGTTGTGTTGCTGACAGAGAAATACCACTATGCCTGGCTGGGGACTGCAAGAAGGCAGGAAGCTGGACTGGGAGCTGGGCTCTGTGCTTGGCTTCCCTGGGCCAGGCTCCGGGGCTCTTTTCAGTCAGGAGAACACTTACTGTTCCCACTTAAAGTCTGAGGAGCAGGAACAATAATTAGAAGGCACTCTGTTAAGACAAAAGATTGGTGTTCCTTTTCTCAGTTGGTTAGTTTTTCCATTCTCAGACAAATATATTTACAATGAAAGTGCCTTGACTAAGCTGTTGAGTCCTCTCTAGGGCTGCTGGGAGCTGAGAAGATCAGTCTGGGCTCAGTTATGCAAATCTAGGCTGATTTCCAGTTACACAAAGTGAAATTAATGACACAGATGAAAGCTATGTTCTTTCTGTATGATGTTTCCCTACTGGTAAGTCGGGTGTGATTGCACTGCGGTCACTGGGGCTGTGTTGCACAAGGTGAAATTGAGATAAGATTAAGGGACTGGGCTTCTCCTGACGCAGTGCTTTTGGTGGCTGTGGGTTCTTGTCTCGCAGAGCTGTGTGATGGAGCCAGGCTGCACAGCAGTCCTCACCCATTCCTACAGCAGGCTTCCAAATACAGGCTGAAAATAAAGCATCAGGACAGCGGTTTCGCCCAAGGCCGCTTCACAGGTGAGGAGAAATGTGCCTTCAGTAAACCCAGGAATCTCCCTGTTAACATTTTTGCATAAGCTGCAAAGATGCTCTTCCAAGATGCTGTGGCACATTTTGATGGTTATTAGCTCAGTTCAGTAACACAATTACTGCAGGCCATTTAACACAATGTATCCCCCGTTGCTCTCCATTATAATGTCAGTGCTTACAGCTGAGAGCACTGTACATCATAAAAAACATGAATATATATTTATTGCAGCTCAGCCGTATATTTATAGTATGAATCTTATGATAACGTCTTATCACTTCAATATGGAGGAAGGCTGCCTTGAGTATGGGCTGAAGCTACAGAAATCAGATGTTGGGCCAAAATGGGATTTTTTTCGTTGTCATTGGCAGCTGTTACACATAAAACTATCCTCTCCTTTTTGCATTGGATTTATGTCACCTAGGTTACTCATCTAAAAATTCATTGTTTAAATCTGAGCTGGTCATCTCAGACTGCATAGTCAGTAGGAAGAAATACGTATCTCCAGAGGGTGGTTTTTCGCATTGTGAATCACACAGAATTGTAGGGGTTGGAGGGGACCTCCAGAGGTCATCGAGTCCAACCCCCCTGCCAAAGCAGTTCCCTACAGCAGGTCGCACAGGTCGGCATCCAGGCAGGTCTTGAACATCTCCAGAGAAGGAGACTCCACCACCTCCCTGGGCAGCCTGTTCCAGTGCTCCGTCACCTCACTGTAAAGAAGTTCCTTCGCACATTGGTGCAGAACTTCCTATGCTGCAGTTTCCGGCCGTTTCCCCTTGTCCTGTCTCCACTCACCACTGAAAAGAGTCCGGCCTCGCCATTCTGCCCCCCACACCTCAGATATTTATAGACCTGGATCAGGTCCCCTCTCAGTCTCCTTTTCTCAAGGCTGAACAGACCCAGTTCACTCAGCCTTTCTTCATAGGAGAGATGCTCCAGGCCCTTCACCATCTTTGTGGCCCTCCGCTGGACTCTCTCCAAGAGATCCCTGTCTTTTTTGTACTGGGAGCCCAGAACTGGACGCAGTACTCCAGATGAGTAGAGGGCAGAGTAGAGGGGGAGGATCACCTCCTTTGACCTGCTGGACACACTCTTTTTAATGCACCCCAGTAAGCCATTGGCCTTTTTGGCCACAAGGGCACACATTGTGAAATAGATGTCAGGGGTGGCACAGAAGATCTGCCCCTTCACATACCAGTAACCAGGTGCATTTGCTCATCTATCTTTAATAACAATAATATTTTCCTCTCTTAAGGTCTGTCCACCATCTGGAGCAATTACAATGTGACTGGAAAGCTGTGGAAATACTGTTCCCAAAAAAAGGGCTTCCAGCAGTAGAGGCTCTGGTCCATCCCAGAACTCTCACCCGTACCTCCAGTGAGGTGCTTCTCCACTAAGTTGCAGAATGGGAGAGTCTGAGGACCTGATCTTAAAATTCTAAGACAGGTTTCTCTCAGGGTCCATCATGTTTCTGGCAGTATAACAGGGGAAATGCCTTTGAACTCCAACCTCTCTTTGGGGTTGTGACAACAGTAGGTCCAGGTTGTACTGAAGTCACTTAAATGCTTAAAATAAATGTATTAATTGAGACCCAGAAACAGTCTTTACCTAAGACTTTAGTTTATCTAACTTAAAAAGAAGTGGGAGCTGGCTGTTTGCAAATGATTTGTAGAGCTGGATACACAATTTCTCCTCTAACAAATCCTAGAATGGCCTGGGTTGCAAAGGCCCACAGCGCTCATCCAGCTCCAACCCCCTGCTGTGTGCAGGTCGCCAACCAGCAGCCCAGGCTGCCCAGAGCCACATCCAGCCTGGCCTTGAATGCCTGCAGGGATGGGGCATCCACAGCCTCCTTGGGCAACCTGTGCCAGTGCCTCACCACCCTCGGGGGGAAAAACTCGCTCCTCATATCTGCCTGAAATGGAAGCAAGGATGACAGTTCTCTTCAATACAAAAGAGGGATAGGGATGAAAACCTGTAAGATGCTTAGATCTCTCTATAAGGGCTTTTAGAGATGAGATCCCTGGTAATGGCAATGTAATGACACTTGACAGCAGAAACAAGGTCAGTGAAGCATCCTTTGCCATGTTGCATGGGTCACTCCAGTGCCTGCTTGCCCGTTTGGATGCTGAGGGTCACAGCAGTGATGCGCCAACCTGCAGCCCTGAGCCTGCTGGGGCTGTGATGCTCTGGATTCACCTCCTGCTCCATGCCCTTACTGCAAAAGGGAGGAATGTAAGAAAGGCCATTTGCCACACTGCCAGCTGGTCCAGCAGCCAGTGGAGAGGGAAAGTGCCTTAACATCACATGAGAAAAAAACAGATGGGGATTTTCAGTGTTTATGATGGACTTTGCAAGTCCCAGAGTTAATGAAATTGCTTAGGAAACTCAGGTAGCTGCTGAGAAAGTGCTGAGGAAGCTCTTGAAGAAATCCCATTTCAATTTGCTTATTTAAGTTACTTGAAAAAAGACCTCTGTTATCTAATTTGTTGATGAGTTCAGACACTTTCTGGAATGACTGCTTGTACAATTTACTTTATTGGTACATTATTTAAAAGTTCTCGTTCAGCTTCAGGCCGGGGGTTTGGCAGCTAGTCTTACACAATGGGAAGCTGGTGTTACTTCATGTCAGAGCAATCGGGAGCATTGGTGACAATCCAGAGTTTGCCGTGAAAGCTGCAATACAACCAGAGGTAATCATTCATTGCTGATTCATTACAAAGTGCTCCCTTGCCATTAGTTCATAGGAATCTCATAAATTATAATGTCTTTTATTGGTTGAAGAATACAATTTCCTGAGGAGCATTGGATCCTGACTCAACTGCTCCATAAATTGAAATCTAATATCTGTGGCTGGAAGCTGTGCTTCCATGACTTTCAAAGAGGATCAGTAAATATCCATTCGAGTTCAGTCCAGAAACACAGTACAGGAGGATCCATGCACCATGAGCTACAAAGAGGCATGCTTTGATGACTGCTCGGTGACACACCTTCAATTTAAAGAATTTGTTGAGGCTTTGGGTTGTCCCTGGGAGCACAGTATTTCCTGTCCCTTCCTGGCAACGTGTTTGAAAATACACATACGCTGAGAAGAACGTGTGTATTGACACAGAGTCACTACAGTGACAGAGTCTCCATTCAGCATTGCAGGGAGAAACGCTTATTGGCAGGCAGATAATATGCTTTGAAACAGGAAGGGGAGCCATCGTTTGCTTGAGGTAAGATATCCATTTCTCTTGCTTAAAACTGGCGTTAACTTGCAGAGAGGGCTGTTCAGCCTGTCCTGCCATACAGCTGAAATATTTTGTTGCTGTCTTGTTGAGCGAGAAATAATTTACCTCAGCTTTATTCCACAAGATGTTATTGCTTCATATGTTGAGGTTTGAACCAGACTGGCCTTATTAATGCAAGAAACATGTGATCGGTGTTCCTCTGAAGTGTACAAGGTGTCTGAGACAGGATGACATCCCTGTCTGTCATGGCAGGAGCCACTGCAGGTGGATGTGCTGCTCACTTCAGGCAAATGTGGGGTTGTGCTCCTTGCTGCATCTGCTTAGAAATAACGACACTACTTTGAAATGATTCTTCCTCTATTTTAATTCCAAAGGAAGGGATTATTACTTCCATACTTAAAAATCCCTCTTCTCTGCGACTGTTATGCCAGTGCAAGACATGAGGTTTTGGACAGGACATAGAGAAGGAAAATGTGTAGAGTATCATCATAGAATCCCAGCATGGCCTGGGTTTCAAAGGCCCACAGCGCTCCTCCAGTCCCAACCCCTGCTGTGTGCAGGTCGCCAACCAGCAGCCCAGGCTGCCCAGAGCCACATCCAGCCTGGCCTTGAATGCCTGCAGGGATGGGGCATCCACAGCCTCCTTGGGCAACCTGTGCCAGTGCCTCACCACCCTCGGGGGGAAAAACCTCCTCCTCATATCCAACCTAAACCTCCCCTGTCTCACTTTAAAACCATTCCCCTTGTCCCATCACCATCCACCCTCACAAACAGCCGTTCCCCTCCTGTTTATCCGCTCCCTTCAAGCACTGGAAGGCCACCATGAGGTCTCCCCGGATCCTTCTCTTCTCCAGGCTAAACAAGCCCAGTTCCCTCAACCTCTCCTCACAGCAGAGCTGCTCCAGCCCTCTGACATCTCAGTGCCTCCTCTGCACCCGCTCCCAGAGCTCCACGTCCTTCCTGTGCTGTGGCCCCAGCCCTGGACACAGCGCTGCAGTTGGGGCTCACAAGAGCTGAGCAGAGGGGACGATCACCTCCCTGTCCCTGCTGGCCGCCTCTGGACTGTTTCTGTTCCACATCTGGAACGTGTGGGCCAAAGTCTGCTCCTGGTAGATGCAGGGATGAGGCACCTGCAGGGCAGCTGGAAGCAGTGTGTGGCCGTGCTGCGCTGCGCTGCTTGGCCCTTAGGGCAGGGAAGGGAACCTGGCAGGGATGGAGCATTGTTGTCTCATTCTGGAATGCAGGAAAAGTACTGTAAATGTACTGCAAATACAGCAAGTGCTGAATAAATGTGTTTCTACAATTAGCAGCATACTTCCAGTATGCCCACAAAACCAACACTGACTTTAAGAGCTGCTGGTAAAAGATGTAAGCAGTTATTCTTTCCATGCTTGCAGAGTAGTTCTGTAAAAGGGATCATTAATACTGTCAGAAGTGTATGTGGGCTTTATTTTCCTGTGTTATTACTGCAGAGATTTTTTGTATTATGGAGATTTTTTTTCTAATTCGGTGCCTTTTTTTTTATAATCATGGAAGAGAACAATGCTAATTTAAACATCACTGCTTATTTTTATAAATGTAATAAGGACACTTCAAACAATATTATCATCTGCAATCTGATATATGTTCTTTAGTCCCTGGCACACATTTATCTCCCCTACATGTTCTCTATTGTGCAATTAATTTTAAGTTTTTTAATACATGGCCTTTACCTCCACCTGTGTTTTTGCGTCACCTACTAAAACTTTCATTAATGGTTGTCCAGGAAATAAAATGCTTCCTGGAAAAAAGGAAGGACTAACGAATCAATTAATTGTTGGGAGGGAAAGCCCTTTCATGAAGCAAAAGGGCATTTCTGAGGTATCCTGGTGGCACTATTTCTCAAAGGGTGCGGGCAGATGAGCAGAATGCATGGTGCTCCTCAAGCTCACCTTCTGCCACAAGCAGTATCTCAAAACTGGTTGCAGAAAGCAGTGTTCTACTTCTGCTTCATATGTATGCTAAGCAGCATAAAGAGATTTGTGTGCATAGAATGGTTTGGAATGGAAGCATCCTTTAAGATCACCCAGTCCCAACCCCCTGCTGTAGGCAGGGACACCTCCCATAGCCCAGGTTGCTCACAGCCCCATCCAGCCTGGCCTTGAGTGCTTCCAGGCAGGGGGCATCCACAGCCTCACTGGGCAACCTGTGCCAGTGCATCACCACCCTCACAGTAAAGAATTTCTTCCTGATATCCAGTCTAAATCTGCCCTCTTCCAGTTTAAAGCCATTTCCCCTTGTCTTGTCACTACCTGCCCTTATAAACAGTCCCTCCCCAGCTTTCCTGCAGGCCCATTCAGGCACTATGAAGTCACTTCAGACTGCAATAAGGTCTCCTCAGAGCCTTCCTGTCTCCAGGCTGAAGATCCCCACCTCTCTCAGCCTGTCCTGTTAAGGGAGGTTCTCCATCCCTCTAAGCACCCTCATGGCCTCCTCTGGATCTGCTCCAAAGCTCCATGTCCTTCTTGTGTTGGGGGCCCTTGTTTTGGTCTAGGATTTCGTCTGGAAGTAATAATAAGGGTCCCATTGGCTTCAAAGGGAATTCTCTGAGTACCATTGGCTCTGACCCCAGAAGTCCCATATTCCAACCTATTTAACTAAGCAACAAAAATGCCATTTATATTCCAAGGTCCTGAGAGCTTTAACTTGACTTGTACTCATAGTGCAACGTAGTACAACTTTCATTTTTGAACCCTTTCTTCACTTCTCCACGTTTTCTTTGTTGACAGCTCATTTTTCTAATGCTGTCAAAAAACCCCAAGAAAAGTGTGCAACTTGTGCAAAAATGTCATCAGTCTTCAGTAGGATGTTCTATTGATTTCAGACTAGCAAACATCCACATTAAAAGGCTTCAGTCAGTCTAGCCTTATAAAGAACAAAATGGTAGAAAAGATGATGCAAAGCCAGTCTTGCTCAGGCTGGGGAAATGGAGCAGCTAACTGAATACTGCCGGTGTTTTCCATCTGTGAACACTGCAACAGGCTTCTGCTGCTTATTTTAGCAATTGTCAGCTTGATGGATGTGCTGCACGCAAGGCAGGCACATTCTTAGGTTTAGGCATTCATTCAAATAGGAAGATAATAGAGATTTCCCTCTGAGGGAAGGGATGTACTGAACTTGGTTGTCCTCCAAGCAGATGAGCCCTCCAGGCTGAGGTGTGACATGTTCAGGTATGAAGTATGCAGAAGGTCTCAAGCCTTCTGGTAAGTTAAATACAGTTACAATCCAAAGGGGATTGCAACCTGGCCAGCAGGTATACAGAGATCCTAACAGTAGGTCTCTAGGGATCCCTACTACAAGGACATGGAGGCTTTGGTTACCAAAAATTCCTATTTATTACTATTCACTACAAATCACCATTAGCAAGAGTATTGTGATTAATAATGCAAATATATGAATCTATATATTTATGGATAAAAAACTGTTACAGATATTACCAGGCAGCAAGTATATCTAAGCATATAATAACAGTAATAGAAAGGTCATTTGAGGTAGGAGAACCAGTAATATAGCAGCAGATAGGGTTTGAGGATAATTACAGCTCAGCAAACTTGTAAATAATACCATGACAGTGAATGGACTTATTATGACTAACAGACAGTATTATAACAGCAAGTGCACTTATCACAGATACGCTTGTTAGAAGTATACTTATCACAACTCTAACAAGAAGAATATACTTACCACTATACATATTAACTCTACTAAGACAGAGGAGGCTTAGGTTGGATATGAGGAGGAAGTTTTTCCCCCAGAGGGTGGTGAGGCACTGGCACAGGTTGCCCAAGGAGGCTGTGGATGCCCCATCCCTGCAGGCATTCAAGGCCAGGCTGGATGTGGCTCTGGGCAGCCTGGGCTGCTGGTTGGCGACCTGCACACAGCAGGGGTTGGGACTGGAGGAGCGCTGTGGGCCTTTGCAACCCAGGCCGTTCTATCATTCTGTGATATTCAGCTATACATACATTTATTCATAAAGTCACCAGTACTGAGCAAACCAAACCAATCCTGGACGAGAGTGTCAGATTCATACCAACCTTGTGGAAAGACCAAGATAAAAGTGTCCAAAGCCAACCATGAAGGAGACTGACCTCTTTGAGGGGTGGACCCAGAAAGGAGGTTGAAATGCAAGGACAGAGTCTTACTTCAGAGTTGATCTTCATCACGAAAATCATGAAGGGTGTTGTGTCATTGACTTTCATAGTCAGTGTCATGGAGTCGTGGGGTTGATCTGATGTTCCAGTGAAGATTCAACATGTGATGAGAAAGGAAAAAAGAAGAGGAAAGAAAAGAAGAGGAAAGAAAAAGGATCATATGCGGCAAAGGTGGTTTTCTTGGAGAGAATGCCCATGTTGGGTACAATCAGAACTTTATCCTTGAGATGTAAGAGGGCACAGGACACCACCTGCTGTGGAATCAATGGGTGCCACTCATTCCGGTCTTCCTCCTGAAACAGGAAAGTCATTATATTCCTTGTTTTGCTTTATTTTCTTTAAACACAGTTTAATATCTCATGTCAATTCCCAATTTCTCAGGTGGTAAGTTGTCTCTCAGTTTCTTAGTTCATTTTCAACAGTGGTGTTTTTAGGATGCCTCTGCTATGAGGTATTCCCCTGCACATCAAGGATGTCCTTCATTCCCAGGCTGAGCTGTGAGGCTGTTTCCAGGCTGACTTTTCCACTGGCAGACACATTCTCCTGTGTTTATCAGTCTGTGTTGATCAGTCATTTTTGGTCACAGCTTGTCTCATTACAGCCAGGTTGCCTCTGTAAGTGCTCCCATCAAGTACAGAGCTGATTTGCTAAGGAGCTGGGAATTGCCTAAGCAGGCTCTCAATCATCCTCGTGATGCTCAGAGCAGCACAGGCTGAGGCTATGCAGGGTGGTACATCTGAACCTGGGCACTCTTCGCCTAATCTCGGCTGTGTACTCCTGCAATTAATTGCATGCATTCATCTTGTTTTGATGACACATTCCCATTACTGACATCCTCCCAGTGTCACTGTGTGCCCCTCAGCACAGATTGGTTTGTTCTGAGGAGTAAGAAGAGCTAATAACAGTCTTCTCACCATCACCTTTTATGACCTGGACTTTTAATATCCATAAATGCAAGTGGTGAGGACTGTTTAGAACTACTAAGGCCCTGATCTATTTTAAAGGAAGGTTTTGAATCAGTCCAGGGCAGAGTACAATTTTCTTGTGAACTCACAATTTTGTTAGGAGAAAACTTAGGATTCCTGCTGATAGAAAACTTGCCTTGGAAATCTTTCCAGCCTTCTCTATTGTGGAAAGAGAATCTGTGAATTGTAATGCAATGAGGGAAGAGAAAACTGAACTGAACTGAACTGCTTTAAAAGTGCAATACCCAGATCAGCTTGGGGTCAGCCCCTTCCACAAAAGAGAATATTGAAGCACACAGCACTGAGCCAACGTTACTGAAGTCATCTAAGGACAGACACAGGCACTTGTAAATGAGACTCATCTCTCCTGTCTCTTCTCAGCAATGCCATGTGAATTTTGAGCATCATCAGCCTCTAGTTGAACACAGTAATTTTTGGGCAAAGCCAAATAATAAATGTGTCTCTAGGAACTCTTCATTTTTTTCCCTTAATTTTGTGGGGGAAAAAAAAAGAATTGAGCAACTGTGCTATTTGTCATGAAATGTGAACAGCCCAGGCTACAGGTGCTGTTCCTGCTGCCAGTAGACAAATACATACTGCAAAGCCTGCATCACGTCTTATGTTGGTCTTTTTTTTTTCCTTTTTTGCTTTTATTTCCTGTAGAAAGGGCAAATGCCAAGTGATCCCAGAGAATGAACTGCCCTTCCTGTTATTTGAGAGCCAGAAGTTGGGCTTTAGGGCTTTATACAAAATATTGAATTCTTCTACTCATCTTTTCTCAAAGCCAGAAAATGTGATTCTGTTATTACTGGGGCAGAGTGGGGAAGGAAAAGAATAGGCAGGTGAAGAGGAAAATCTGTGAGTCATCTCTGGGGAAAATTCGAGCTGATGCTCTTTAGCTCAGAGATGGTGCCATGCAGATAAAGCAGTAGAAAAAAGCTGCCGTCTTTGCACCTCAGTGCCTTTTCTTCACTTGTGCCTTCGTTTCCTTTTCTGCAGAAGGGAATAATGGGTAAAATACACAAAACCCCGAACAAAACACCGCTAACAAAGGACAGAGTGGTGCAGAGACACCTGAAGAACTGTTTGAAAAATGCTGGAGGTAGGAATAGTTCAGAGGTTCTGTGGCAGTGCAATTGGGATCCCAAACATCACCTGGATAGAAACAGAAACTTCAGAAAGGAGGCTGTGTTACTCCATGCTTCTCGGCCGTGCTCATTGCAGGGGAACTGGACAAACAATTCATGTGCTGGGCTGAATCCCTTTAAGGCACCCACAGTCTGAAGGTTTGGGATTTGCTAAGAAGTTATTAAAAAGGTGGGAGCTTTTGAAAGAAATGGTAAAGTTGCATCAGTGACACTAAATTAATGTTCCTTACAAAGCAAAAGGATGAAAAAACTTTCCTACCAAAAAGTTCTAAGACATAAAAGATGCCATACAGAACACACACAAATAGGATGTCCTGATGCTGTGCACCATCCCAGCTTCGCCCTAAGACAGAAATCAGTGGGTTTGTTTCCTGATGCTATTTTATATTTCCTTTGTGGACCTCAATTCTTTCTTTTTCCCCATTTAAGTTGAAAAGAATGCTGATTTTTTTTAAGTTTTCAGCACAAGTTTCATTTTCATCCAGATGCATGATTTCCATTTGAAGCAGGAATATCAGAGGGCTGAATGACCAGGGATCACTGCTTAATTTTACACTCTGGATTGATATTACTGTGGGCCATATCAAATATAGTTGGCAATAAATTAGAATGGTCTGCTCTCTCTCCAAACCCACAGGTTCCACAAAGAAGGGTATTTTTGTTAACTTGTGAACCCAATTAGAACTCAATTAGAAATAGGTGCTGTGAATGTGTAAATGTGATGTCTTTCTTCTGGACTCTATTCAAAATTTTATATGAATTTGGGTATTTAAATTGTGAATGTTCTCGATGTCCATAATAATGATTTCTTCATGAAAAGGCAAACCATAAATCGGAACAAATGCCAGGGAGATGCATTGCATACTGGAAGATTAACATCTCAAAAACCTTCCTCATGAAACAATGAATTATTCAAGAGTCATTTTCTTGAGTTCAGGCTGCGCCGGGCTGTACTGTTCAGTTCAGAGAGGAACTTCTGAATTGTAATGCAGTGATGTAAGTCAGCGCCTCACCCCTATACATAACTCACATTCCTGTGAGGAGGTGGCAGCCCAACAGGTTTGTGAGCCATCGTGGGCAGTATGGGCATTTCTCAGAGGAGTGTGGGAGTAAAGATCAGGAGTGAGTGAGGCTGTTTACTAAGAGCTAGGAAAGAAATGCTCCATTTAGGAGCTTTGCTCATGGGTATGATGACATAACAGCCAACACAGACTTCCTCTACGTGTAATGACCTTTGAAATGAAAATCAGACTGGCTCTCTCTATGGGTGGTAGAAGGAATCCAAAGGGACTGGGGAAACAACACCCCTAACCTGGTGATCTAAAGCTGTAGATCAGATGAATCGAGGTCTTAGTGACTTTCCAAAAGTTATGAGTGTAGTGAGTGAAACAAAACCAGGCCCTGGACCATTTTATTGGTTCCATAGACCCTGTAAGAACTGGAAGGATGGGTATTACATTGGAGTCTCTTTGGTTTGCAGTGAGCTGGCAAAGCAGAAACGCACATTATTCTGGTGATAATTCTATTTCAGCAATTTCTTTCCTTAGAGATTAAATTCACAGCAGGTAAGAGAACAGCAGCTCACTGTACTCAAAATTGACTTTTTTATATTGCAATAAATCAATGCAGTGAGGGACTGGTGTCTTCTTTCCTTCTCTGGATGCTTCTGTACTGCCAGTGATCACCCAAGTTACGCAGCACGTCAGATAACACCAGGTGCACAATCTTTATTAAAGCACTAATGCATTTTTTTGCTTTCTCTATGAGTCAAAACAATTCAAACTAGAAGGGAATAATAATGGCTATCATTTGAGAAGGTCTTAATTCCTGTATTCTTGCTCTCTTTTAGAAGGTGGATGCCATGGTAAAATTACCAGATAACATTACCACATGAAACTCAAAAATGCCAGGATATAAATCTTATTAACAAATGGTGAGGAAGATAAGAGGTTATCTAAACCAAATAAATATTTGATAAGCAAAGTATTACCTAGTTACAGCCAACTCCTAATTGGATGCCATTCACCAGTGTGATGAAGCTGAACTTTTGATGGCTATCCATCCATCTTTTCTTGGGAGAGGCAGATGTTTTAATGCGCTGCAGGCAGTGCCCTGGGAGTTCAAGCTGCACATCCTGAAAAAGGTTTTCTATGAGGATGGAGGGCACTTGCACTGATTGCTCAGAGGGGTTGACCTCCCCATCCCTGCAGCTCTTTAAGAACTGCCCAAGAAAGCCGTATCTGATCTGACTACATATCAGAATGAAGAAGCTTTTCTGACCCTCAGAACAAGGCCAAAGCAGATGTCAAATGCTATGGTTTAAATGCAGCAGTCATTAAAAATAAAAATCACCTGGCATGCTTCCTTCTATCTTAACTCTCAGATTTGTTTTCTAGCAAAGATTGCGATTATAGCCAGTGTTTTAAAATAAGGTGCACTTTTGCAGTTTTCCGTATTTAAGAAGGAAACACTCATTTTCATCAAGTGAAAAATTAAATAAATTATTGCCTGGAATTTTATGGTACTTAATGTGCCATAAATCCAAAGGATACATTATCTCATCACTTATATTGCTGCACTTTGCATATTTTGCCAATATAATGTTGGACATGGTGATTTAAGAGGCTGCCTACTGATTCACAGCAGAAGGAATGTGTTTGAAATAATTCCCAGCTTCCTGCCTGGTCTCAGATCATGGCTGGTGCATCCCACTGTGTAATATGTGCCTGAAATTTGTTTGAAAATGCTCACTTGTGAGATATGATTTCTACTGCTGGTGGCTTAGAGTGGAGTTGGCTGTTTGTCTTACGGCCACAGACAGATTAATCAGTCAGGATTTAAGCAACCATGGGTTAAGTGGCATTGTTTGCTCAGTGTGAAGCTGCGTCACTGCTGAGGAAGCTTTCAGGAAGCTTTGACTAACCAGGAGGGATGCTTCTTTCTGGTAAGAGAAAACGAATTCAGCTGGAGTAAATGAGACGTCCTACACATACGCATCTGCCTTTGGCTGAAGTAGGACCATGGAAGCATCTCTCTTCCTGTCCACTTATCACATGGGTTCTTAGGGGGCAGAGCAGACATGCACGCATTTTTCTGTTTCTCTCACATTATCCCTGGTCACAGTAATTCAAGCCACAGCCTCCTTGGGCAACCTGTGCCAGTGCCTCACCACCCTCGGGGGGAAAAACTTCCTCCTCAGATCCAACCCAAACCTCCCCTGTCTCAGTTTAAAACCATTCCCCCTTGATTTATTAATACTTGTCAAGAGGGTGTGTTTAGCAAGAATGTATTTAACAACCATAGCTGGTATAAACAAGGGCAACCTGCTGCCCATTGCCTCACTGCTGCTGCTTCAGCAGCTCATGGCTTCAATGGCAGATTTATTGAATTGCCCCCAAGCCTGTAAGAAATCCATTTCCAACACAACCATGGCAGAAAAAGTGCTTTGTATTTGTTGGGAAGTGTGTGCAGTGTGCTGTGCTTCCCACTGCAAAACTGTTCAGTGGTTAAAAGGAAATGGCAATCTCATAATTAATTTCAAATGTGCAGAACCATATTTTTAATTGACAGTTCTGATGCACTCGATTTTTTAACAGTCCGGTCTTTTCTGATTTTAAGTATTCCTGATCAATATGGTCTCATTATTTTATTTCAGAGTTCCCAGTTGTGGTGGTTCTGCCTTGGATAATCCATCAGAACTAAACACTGAGAAGAAAAGAACTCCAGTAGAAATGAGATCATCTCCTTCAAAAGCAATGACAGAAAACAGAAAGCCTCTATTGCTGAACTGAGAGTAAAGATTTGCTGGGTTGAAGGCAAAGCTGACTCACAAATCTGTGTGCCTCCTTGATCCATAGAAACTGCTGGCCAGTGTGGTACAGAAATACTGGCTGTAGTTGTTGTGGTAGGTGATGGGGCTTTGGTACTCACCAAAGATTCTGCATCCTTGTCTTCCAGCCAGTAGAGCTGGTCGGACCAATTGGCCTGCACCAGGAGCTGGGAGCACCATGAGGGTGTTGGGCTGTCAGACATCTCCGGCCAAAGCGGCTGGGCTGAGGTGCAGAAGATGCTTACAGGGGTTGCACAGACTGGTGGAGAAAGTGATGGTGAGGATGAAAGAGGGGTCCTAGGAGTTGTGAGCAAGTGCAAGTGATATTATAGCACAGTTATTGCTTCTCATTTATGGAAAGGGCCCAGGAGTGAACATCCAGGGAGCAGCTCCAGGCTGATGACCTGAAAACAGGAGAATGACCTGCGTTATCAAATACAGGGTTGATAGAAAGACTGCACTAAAAACCCTTTAATCCCCGTGGAATGTCTGCATGTCTCTCTGAAATGGATTTTCTGAGGCATTTAATCTCAGGGAAATTGTGTTAACCTCTGTGCTTCTTTCTGGGGCTTCATTCTCAACCTTTCCTCCTGTGCTGCGGAAGTAATGCAGGGGCCTCATGAGAGCTACCTGCTATCCATTTCCTTTCAATCTAATCTCAAAACCTGTTCATAACAAACAAAGGGGCAGTGTCTAGAAATTTCTCTGAGAAGTAGCAGAAAGTAACAGAAAATGTGGGCAGGGACCAAGAAATGATCAATCTTACTAATCCTGGAGCTTCCAGGTCTGTTTTTATCAGCACTGAGTTCAAGATGCTCAGTCTGTGCTGGGGAAAGCACTGTGTGGCTGTGTGGATCCAGACCAGCACAGCATCCATCTGCCTGGGGTTTGCTAACTGAGCTGACATCTTCCAAATGGCACAGCAGTGCAGAGTGGTTAGAAGACTGGAATTGTTTTATTACGGTATTACTTTCCACGGGTTATGTTTTATTTTATTCTGAGTGAAACGAAATTAATTGGATTTTTTTTTAAACTGAGCATTCAAAAATTGCATGAGTTAATCAAAAGTCTGTGATGGCTTTAGTTCAAGTATACGTAGAACTGTTGTTATTGTAAGTTCTTTCCTGGGTCACTTAACATGTGATACCATAGACAGAAAAAATCCATGAGTTTAAGAATTGCCCAGGCAACTAAGGGAAAAGAATTCTACTGAAAGGCCTGAAATAAAATATGTAACCTTTGGCTTAGGAATGAGACTGAATTGGAAGTGGTTAGGTGCTGGGAGGATGTATCATGGAAATGTTAAAATACATTGGCCTTCTCTCCTTGGGCAACCTCATCTGCATGAGTTGCAGTGTGGAATTTGTTAAAAGTAATATGCTTATGTTTCATTTCTTTTTAGTGCCACAAGAAGGTTGCAGTTGCATCTAGATCTCACTGCCCTTCATGACACAGAAGTGATAGGGCTGAGGTTGAGCAAGCATCAAGAGCTTTTCTTGCTGAAGCTGTGAGATGCAAGTAGAATTCTCTGGGACTTTTTGCTATTTAATGACCTTGACCTAATGCTAAACGCACCTCTCTAATCAGGGTCACCATTCAGGGTTTTCATTAAATTCTGGGACATGAAAGAGAATAGTGAATAGGTTCATAGAATAATTCAGGCTGCAAGAGGCCTCTGCAGGTCTCCAGTCCAACCTCCTGCTCAGATCTATTCTAACTTCAAAGTCAGATCGAATTGCCCAAGGATTTGCTTGCTTTCAGGATCTGAACGACTGAGATTTCACAGCCTCTCTGGGCACTTGTCCCACTTGAAATTTGTTTTCCTCATATGAAGACAAAAATTTCACTTCTTACTCTTCTATTGCCCATCTGTGAGAATAGCCAGGTTTTCATCTTCTCTATTTGTGCCCCTTCCATAGTGGAAGAAAGCACCAAGAGAACTTCTCTAGGCTAAAATGTACCCACTCCAGTCCCTCACAGATGTGGTTTTGGTAGGAATCTCATTAAAGGATAAAGTGCCTGCAGATGGGATGAACCAGCCCAATGCTGCTCACAGGCAGCATTCAGCATGATCACAGTGCATAGAGGCATAAGGTACAGCACAGGAGAAACATGCTGAAATATTAAACTGCAAGTGCAAACAGGGATGCTTTGATCTGTGATTGCATCTGGCAATGTCATACAGCTGTGAATGAAAGAGAATGGATGTGGATGAAGAGCTGGAAGCTGCTCAGGCTGGATACTACAGGGGGAAAATTCAGATGGTTAGCAGAAATCCTTCACACAGAGGGGGGTGAGGTGCTGGCACTGCCCAGAGCTGTGGTCCCATCCCTGGAGGCATTGAGGGCCATGGATGGGCTCTGGGCAGCCTGAGCTGGGGGCGCCCAGCCCATGGCAGGAGGTTGGATCTGGATGGTCTTTAAGATCCTTTCCAACCCAACTGTGATTCTATGATGATGATTCTATGACGATGATGAACCCAAGCCATTCCGTGAGTCTATGATAACAGCCTTTTTTTCCCATACCACCAAGCTCCTGTTATTGAGAAGTGTCCCCATATTGACACCTATAAGGAAATTTAATTAGTGCTCATCCTGGCAAAATTCTCACCTGTTTCTCCTAGGTAGGATATGTCTATGTTGTATCTCTTACAGCTTTCGTGGAGGTTCTGTATGCTGAGGAAAACCTCATCTGAAGCCCATGCTCAGCACCAGGTAGTGCTGCAGTTTGTATGGGATCCCTGAATTCTGAGTGCCTTACTGAACTGGTAAATCTGCATGTACAGACCTCGTGCTTTGTCTTCATGAAATAGTACAAGGTCTCTTTTGTCTGTTGCAAAATGAATGCAGATAGTGAAGGATCAATACCTTATGCAAAACAGACTCACTCTTCCCTGCCTTGCTCCAATATGCAGTCCCAGGCTTCCACTGTCTCTCCACAAGTTCTGATGTCAATAGCTAAATAACTTTGAGTAGCATATGAGTCTTATAATTTCCCACTTTGGTCCAGTTGCTTTTTCATACATTTTACAAAAAACAAAAAATAATAAAAAAAATAAAACAATGATTAAAAACAACAAACCTAACCCTAACCCACAACCCTGCATTTGTTTTTTGTTTGCTTTGGATAAGCATCTGTTTTATTCCCTCCAAACTGGAAGAAGCTTCATGGTTAAGGATGACAGAACAGCCACATGTCCATTACAAATAGATAAGAGCTCAGAAAATAATTATTCTGATAAAAGCTGTGTTAAATAAAGGTTTATCTACAATGAATGAAAGTTTCCCAGTCATTCCTTTTCCCAGATTTGCTTCACCTGAAATCAGGAGAATAATTCAGTTTCCAGTACTGAAGATATGGAAACTTATTATTAAATTCATTTGCTTCTGCAAAGAAGTAAGAGGCATGCAAACCACACAGCTGTGTGTTCATTCTCATATCAGCATTCAAAAAATGTCAGCTCCAAGAATGACATGAAGCACTGAATTACGTTGGGCTTCTGTTCCTCTGCACTGCTCGCTACTCCTCAGTTTTCCTGATCTCTTTTACCTTTGGAAAGATGTAAGATTTGATCCTCATTAAACATGAACTTCATGGAGAACTGTGATTTCGTTTGTAGGTTTCCCATTTCTGAAATCTGTTTTCTTTTTTAGCATGAAAAGCTTGAAGAACTGAAAGAAGCAGGATAGAAAACTGTGCCTGATATTGACATACCTTGATTTGGTGATCTGGAGGTGATGTCTTAATGGGCTGAGCTGAACTGGGGAGCAGGAGGAGACCTCAATTAAATATAATCTTGCATTAAGGAAGCCCCTTGTGGGTAATTTTCCAGTGCAGCTCCTGTTCATATTTATCACATTGCTTTTAAAAATGACCTTTCCACCAGAAAATACGTATTTTATATTGCTCATTAAATCTGGGACAGTAGGATGTACCCTGCAGTACTTTGAATAACACTGACAAACTACTGAGTGCGTGTTCCCATTCCTTCTATCTAGTGTCTCGTTTTGCAGAACAGATTCAGAGGTGTTGAAGAAGCTGTGGATGTCAAAGAAAGCATTTTCACTTCTGCTTTCCCCCAAACTGGGTCACATTCAAGAATTCAGCTGCTACTAATTAATTTTTCTGTTAGTCTGAGTATCACAAGGTGGACCTTCACTGTCAGTGCACTGCTTCTTTCCCTGTCGTGGAACTTGCCAGCTTTGTCCCCAGGGTCACTCATCTCTATTAGCAGCTTTTCTTTACTGTACGTACAGTAAGCTGGCTCATCTGCTCTGATGTTATCTGATAAAACCTGGTTGCAATGCCTGCCTCAAGGGTGACCTGGCATAAGGACTGATGCATCATTCAGCCGTGCAAGTGTCCATTTTGTGAGAGTTGTTTAAAAAAAATAGGAAAAAAGAAAAGGCCTCCCCACCAATAGGCTTTGCTGGAGCTTGTGTAGGGATAATTGTGTAGAATTTGTCTTTTTTGCTGTCTGTCTAGAGTATAGGGACGCAAAGACATACAGCTGTATTGGTAACATCTTACATTCTCTTACATACAGCTTCTTTCTGCCTCACTGAGGGTAAAATCTAGCAGTATGATGCAAGAATAAAGCAAGAAGAAGACCTGACCATTTTTAGCTTTTATGTGGCACCCAGTGTGGTCACACATGCATGCCTTCGTTGTTTATGGTCTTGTACTGCACTGTGGTATGAGTGCCTTATTCTGAATAGGGACAGTTCCCAGTGGTACCATCCATGCCCTCACCTCCTAGCCACAGCACCTGTAGGGCAGAGAAGGATCTCACCCGACTTCTAGATAGGCTCCGTATGATTTTCTGTGAGATGTTTTAACAATTTCACTCTGCTTGAAGATGATCAGGGGCTGCAGCACCTCCTCTATGAAGGCAGGCTGAGGGAGCTGGGCTTGTTCAACCTGGAGAAGAGAAGCTGCGGGGTGACCTCAGTGCAGCCTGCAGTACCTAAAGGGAGCCTGCAGACAGGAGGGGAGTCAGCTCTTGGAAAGGGGAGATGGCAGCAGGACAAGGGGAAATGGTTTGGAGTGGAGGGAGGGCAGATGGAGGTTGGATGTCAGGGGGAAGTTGTGTGCTGTGAGAGTGGTGAGGTGCTGGAACAGCTGCCCAGAGAGGCTGTGATGCCCCGTCCATCCCTGGAGGTGTTCAAGGCCAGGTTGGATGGGGCCCTGGGCAGCCTGGGCTGCTGTGAAATGGGGAGGTTGGTGGCCCTGCGTGGCACAGGGAGATGGAGCTTTGTGATCCTTGAGGTCCCTTCTAATCCTCGCCATTCTGTGATTCTGTGATACTTCATGGTGCAAAACGAAGATAGGAATACATTTTGCTGTAAGTCTTTCAAGGAGCTCAGAGAATGGCACAGCCTTTGGTTTGTTGCTGCTGTCATGTTGGTGAAGTGGTGGTAATTGTAGTGGAGTAATTTTAAGAGGACATGTAGTACAGAAATTACACTTTATTTGTTTGAATAACAAAGGCCCTGGGCAAGGTATTAGATCACCTATTGAGATATTTTCCAGCTTGTTTTTCTAAGCTTCTTTTTCTAAGCTTCTGTGTATTGGGATGGCAAATGCTAAGGACAAAGATTTGTCATCTCAGAGCTTATGGTAATTGCAAAGCAATTGCTGAATGGGATCCTTAGGGATTAATTTTACAGCACTGGGACAGTGGACTGCTCAATTCAACAATTCTTTTTCTTTCAGTTGGTGCTGCTCCTTTCTCCTCACAGTGTGCTCTCTTGGTGGCACACGTTATCATTTTTCATGAACAACAATTGAAGGAGCATTAAATATATAATGGAAAAGGCCTGATCTCATCTCAGAGGTGCTGGTGAACTTTACGGTTGGCTTATGTGTGAGTAGAATATGACTCGGGGGACAAGCTGCCTCTGAGCGGAGAGCAGCAAGCTCTTGTTTTGTCGTCCAGCCACGTACCGCAGTGTTATTCAGCTGCCTGTGGGCAGTGTGCATTCGGACCCCACCACAGGGTCAGCCACCAACCCGCACAGCACTGAGAGGAGGAGTCACAGCTGTGCTGAATCACACCGACCTTATGGACATGCTGTCTTCTTGCCTTGGGCCTGTCTGTTTCTTCCTTCGTTCTTTTGATGTTACCGAGTTACAGATGGGTCTGTGAGGTGCAGCCGGAGAATGGTTTGAGTTGGAAGGGACCTCAAGGATCACGAAGCTCCAACCCCCCTGTGCCATGCAGGGCCACCAACCTCCCCATTTCATAGCAGCCCAGGACAACATGTATTACGATTTTTTTTTAAGATCACATCTGAAAATTGGCCAGAAAATCTCCAGAAAACTGAGGCAGTCATGTTGAAATGAAGTTTTAGGCTAATAATGAAACAGTTCTCATACATTCAAGGTTTTGCAGGAGTTAACTTTGAAAACTTCTAAGGGAAGATCCTGTTGGACGTTTTTGGCACCTCTGCTTGGAAAAGTGCAGCCACTTGCTGGGGATCCTTCAGAAAGCCTGGCTTGCTGGGCACTAGGAAGCAATTCATCTTGTATGTATTTTAAAGCAGGAAATATCACCCGATAATTATTTATTTTAATTAACCAACACAGGACATAATCTTCCATCTAGACAGCCAGTCTGCAGAAACCCAAATGAGGTCAGAGAAATCCATGCCTCCCAAACTCGGCTCATCTGCTGAGGGAAACGTGAGGCAAACATTTACTATCCTGTAGTAACAGACAGTTTTAAGGTATTCTTTCCTTTCTATCCTGATTCAGTGCTGAAAGCCTGTTAAGTTGGCACCAATGAAGGAGATACACCTAGAAGTGCAGAAGCGTCCTTTCAGAGACTTTCTGAACTTTCTGAACTGTACCAACTCACATAAAAATGAATTATCACTGGATAGAAAGCTGACAAGGAGGGCTATGGGCACATATCACACATTTTTACCTGTGTGAGAAGTTGTTTTTATTTCCTTTGCGCATGTTGATGTTTTCTCTAACTTCAGGATTTCTTGGGCAAAATATTGACTGGAAGAATTGCATCTGCCATCTTTGCTTACTAAGATTTGAGGAAGTAAAGGCCTCAGGCTCATGAGGCTCGGGACAGATAAAATAATCTCCTACGAGGTACTGAAACTTGAATTAAAGTTCTCCCTGTTCTTCCCTCTCTCTCTCTCACATGCAAAGCCACTTGAATATTGAATAGTTATTTGCACTGCAGTTTGTACCTTTGCTTTTTATTTCAAACCAAAAATCCAACAACCTTCAGCACAGAGTTTTTGAACCTTTGCCTTTTTTTCCTGTTAAAGCTGAATACTTGTTCTATCCTGAAGAAAAATAGTCATTCTTTAACAATCAGCAAAATTCTTTCTGTGCAAGAATGTTTTGCAACAGATTGTCATGTACTGAGTGTTGTGATCTAAAAATAAAAGAACTGATTAAATTCTTCTGCAAGTTGTGCTCTGCTGTGATGCTTTAGGCTGGTTGAACAATAGCTTTGCTTCCCTGTATCTTCCTTTTGACTTTCACTCCTTGCAGATCTGCAGAGATAAAAAAAAGTGAGTTGGAAGTTCATTGACATTTGCCTTCAAAAATAGTGCGTGTGATGAAATCAGAAGACTGTACTGTTTTTCAGCTTAATCTTTTATTTGTCACAGTCATCAGCTTCTATATGTGAAGAGAAAGCAGGTGTAAACCAGATGGGCAGATGGAACAAAATGTCACTGAACTGTGCATCTATGGAAACAGCAAGACCTAGGACGAATGGCATTTTGGATGGAAGGTGACCCAGACAGTCAGTTCCAGTCAAATTCCTATTAAAGTGGAATTACATCGCTTAGAAAAAAAGTTTGAAGATACAGGGAATGATGCTGAATGCTTGTTAGTCCTCCGTGTGTGCGTGTGTTGGAAAAAGGAGGATGCACTCTGAGGAGGTCTAAAACTGCTGGCTTGTATACAAAAAATATGGTGAAGGCCTTCCTTGGAGGAAGATGGCACTTATTTACTGCAGTGACCCGCCTTGGGTTAACTAGAGTATCACTTACAGTCATTTAAGACCTCTGGGGAGTACCCTTCATTTCAGGAGAGCTCTGACTGGGAATGTTGGGCATACCTCTATATACCTCTATTCTCCTCTGAATTCTAACCTTTTTGGAGCCACTTTTTCCATTTTTCCCCACTTTGCCTTCAGCAGCCCAAATCTATATTCTCTTTCCCAGCTTCTTATTTGAATCTGTGATCTGGAGATGAATTAGTTGATCTTTTGCCAATGCACACTGTCTAGCTCACATCACACATGCAAAAATTTATACTAAGACCCTTTCTATTATTACTATTATATGCAAGATGTTATAAAAAGTGCCTTTCCTTCTGTTGTGTAATGACTGTAGTGACTGCCTGAAAATGACACCTGCACCGAGATGCCCATTTTGGCTAGACAGCAGTGTGCAGCACGGCATTCTGGCACTCAAAGCTTGCCAAGAAGACCCTACAATTGGCTGTTCACTATAATTCTAATGTATTTAACAGGATTAAATGTATTTAATCCCAGAAAAATCACATAGGCTATAGAAGTAACCTCAGATTTTTTCATGCCAACCTCAAAAAAAAAAAAAAAAAAAAAAAAGATGGTTTTGCTCTATAATTAAAAGAAAAATGAAAACAGCAATGACTTGACACTGGCATGAAAAAGAACAAAATAAAATGTGTTTGTTTTGGTCTGTTTGAGAAGTGAGCAGCTGCCCAATGCGGCACAACAGCAGCAATCCCACCGTAACAAGCATGTTAAATGTCCTCAGTTTTCAATTTAAACATGGATGTGGTGCTGTAGAAGTGCAGACCATCCTACTCCCACACGTGTCTGGACTGTATTGAACTGGAAATAAAGAGAAAGCTGTTTTACAGATTGAAATGCAGAGCAAAAAGGACAGAAAATACAAACTGGTGGCTCAGCACCTTTACATGTTTGATCTTCAGTCAATCTGATTAATTCGCAGTTGTGCAATTTTTATTCATACCTTTTCTGTTTTTATTTTAATTTCTTTATGCAAGTTTTTTAGCAAAAAAAAAAAGACTTTTATATCTATGCAGAACATTTATAATGAAAAGATTCATAACTCATCATGGGAAAAAAATGTGAAGTTACATAGGATTTTATGTGAGCTGTTAACAATGTTTTCATTCTTCTTAAACATGCAGAAGATACTTATCAGTAGTAAATACCATGGACATTTTTACCACTTAACCCCATTGAATAACGCTTAACTTTTCTTTATGACCATCATGTCAAACAGGAGAGTGCTGTTACCTTGTGGTCATCTACCTATGAACTAAGTGGATCACATTTTTGTGAGAGTTTCTGAGGGCTGCAACATCTCACAATGAAACTCTGGGATATCTACTCCTATTCCTCCTCTAAGTTTCCATTCCCTCAGTGAAGTTCACTGTCACATGGAACTCTATGTAAGCCTGCTCTAATTGATGGAGTAGGAAGTCAGAAACTGCTTTGGTGGAAGGTGGAAAATGATAATTGCTTTTTCACTTAAAGAGAAAGTAAGTCAATTGCACGTCATGGGAAAGATTAAAAATCCTATTTTGTTTCCAGTCTCAACCCAGTCTTGATGCGGATCTGCAAGCTGGCACTGATGGCCATCGAGGCTCTGCATATTCACTTGTTATGGGTTCGAGACCAACTCTTTCACAATAATATTAAGAAAATATTTTATCATGCAGCAGACTTGATGAATATGAACTTCTCAGGCCAGGCATTTCCTGACACTTCCTTGCTCGAGGAATAACTGGAACTTACTGCTGTTGCATTATCTGTTGTTTTTCTTCCTCTTATGACAGAAGATCAGACATCAAGTGAAAGCTGAGCCTACTTCAGAAAATCAGAAAGGAAAAAGTGCTTATTTTCTTTTTCGATAAAATCAACTTCTGCAATCCAAATTCTCCTCCAGTCAGTTCCATTGCCTACAGAAATGGCATGGGCTCAATTATTGAAACAAAGTCAATTTGTGGAGTCTTCTTCTCTGGAGATATTCAAGACCCACCTGGACTCTTCCCTGCTCAACTTACTGTAGAGAACCTGCTTTTAGCAGGGGGGAGGGCTTGATGATCTCCAGAGGTCCTTTCTAACCCCTGTGCTTCCACGATTCTGTGATTCGGTGGCCATAGAGCTATTAACAGAGACTATCCTCTGTCTACTAAGATAGCCAAGTTCCTTTGGGAAAAAGAATCTACAAAGAACACTTCCATGCTTTAGTTTAGACTAGCCCCAACAAAGAGCTCATTTGGCATCACCGCATCTGTCTGAGCAGGGATGTTCAACTAAACTAACGTTAGAATTAAAAATAAATCCATGCAGATACTTAGGCAAAGCAGAGCCACCTGGAATGAAGGGTTACAATACACTTTGTAATTCTTTTGACATCTGTATGCATCTTTTCAAATTTCCCAGCCACTGAAGCGCTAATCTAATAGACCTCAATGAATGAATTAACTTTGGGATGTCTGTCACGCTCCCCTGAGAGTATCTTATCAAACGTGGAGAGCTCAGAGCATGCACTAGAGACCAAAGGATGTTGAGAGAAACAGAGGTGCCTTGATGCAGGGGGTCTGAGAGCATCCATGTTGCCCTGACCAAGGGCTGTACCACTGTTTGTGAGAAAAGAGGTGAAAACAGCAGCCTGTCTCTACACAAAGCAGAGAGAACAAGAACCATAGCTAGATCCTCACAGCTCAGAGAGGGCTAGAGTTTAGCAACAAGTGCCCCAAGAAAGATCTCTTTCTCCAAAGCCTCCCTCAGCTGTGCATAACCAAGTAGGATGAGGGCAGTTATTAAAGATATTTGTGCCTCTACGCGTGCAAAGGCCTACATCCAAAAAAGACTTCACAGCCAGTTACTGCTTTCTTGGCTTTGTGATTTGCTCTTGTTTCAGAACTGAAAGAGAGGGAAGAAATTTTCTTTCTGATTTTTTTCATTTCTAAGAAATCAAAACCATTCGGTTAGTATGATATTGCTGTATGTTTGCATGGTGGCACAGACGGAGCCAAACTGTGGCCTTTCTTCCTGTCTTGACTTTTAGAAATGCTGAAAATAAAACACAAAGAAAAGCTCAGAGTGCTGGGATTCACAGAGCTAGCCAAGCTCTGCAACCCAGGCTGTCCATTAATTTGTTTCACCTACCTATTACCTCAAGGTAGGAACATAGAATTTGAAGCACTAGAAATTTCTGACAGAGTGCCTTGGTGCCCCTTGCAGTTCCAAGGCAGGGGAATGAGAACTAAAAGCCTTCTCTCACCGCTGTTGTATACATTTGTTATACTTAGTTTTTTTTTCAGGCAAGAAAAATGCTGCTTGTGCTTTATTAACATTTCAATGTTGTTCATGATTGATGTCAAACGGAAACAGCGGTGCTTTGATTTCTTTATGACTTTTATTTGCACTGTTTTCTTTCCACAAAAACAAAAACGAGAGCAAAAAAATTGAAATGCCAGAAGAGCGTATTGCTGAGTAACTGATTGCTTTCTGTGATGAGGTGTCAAGAGAAGAGCAGTGGTTGTTGTTTTGCTTCAGTTTAGTAAGGATTTTGGCACAATCTCTCTCAGTAAACTTACAGGCAAATGTAGGAGATAAAGGCTGCATGACTGTACCATAAAGCTTGTGGAAATTTTGCTGGGCCACTGGGCGTGGAGCCTGATGTTCAGTGGCACAAAACCCTGCTGCCAATTGGTTTTCAGACAGCATGCTTGGGGTTTGATACTGGGAAAAATGGTTTTAATGTCTTTATTAAAAATTTGGTTGACAGGGCCAGGCAGTTTAACAAGTTTTGATATCTGTGGGGTTGATACACGGACTGTATGGCTGCTATATGACATAGGGAGGTTAGGAAAAAGGAGCTGATAGGAAATTTGACACAGAGAGAGAAGAGAGAAGTAGAAAGAGGAAGAGAAGACATTGCCTTTATGATCTGATAACCGAGATCCATACCTGTCACATTATGGTGTTGCAGAAAAGCCACTTTTAAAACACCAGATTTAGAGTGAAAATGCTTATAGAGTGGGTATCTCTAAAAAAAGTACGGCTGTTCGACTGATTCTGCAAGATAGAAGAGCAAATTTCATGGACCCCAGCACAGAATAGACATCTCCAGGCACCGAGGAGATCTTTCCATCTGTAGCACAGCACTGCTGGTTGCTCTGCTTGCAAATGCTTCCTTGTTGGGTTTTGTTGTTGTTTTTTTTTTTTGCTTTAGCAATGAAGCCACTGGCCAGAGGGTGATATTATTTTCATGAAGAAAAATGGCATTGTCAGTTCTTTGTCCTTGATCAGTTGGTTGTCCCTGTCAGTTTCCTGACATGTCCAAAGAAAATAATCAGTTACTTTTGGAGACACTGGTTATTTCTGGAATATCATTTTCACATGAATGGTACCAGTAAGTTTCTAGCCTAATAATCACATTTTGATAATCTTCTTGCTCAAGAGGCAAACTCTATTTAAATCAGTGGATATTCTTCAGTGACTTCATTAGAATTTAAATCAGACTGCTCTTTCAAACACTGATTGAGGGGGTAAATATAAATGTTTTATCCTGTGCTTACCATCATTGAATGAATACTTTGCAAGTTGCACAGCTGTGTCTAGAAATTATTTGTTGGATACTTAAAATTCATCCCTATGTTAGATGAAAAGTTAGAGCTTACTGTAAATGGTTCATTAATTAGAAAGGTGCCTAAAATCAGTAAGGTTCACAGGTAGCCAGCCCAGCAGAAGCTGGTCTTTCTTTACTGTACTTAACTACTATGAAAGACAGTAGTCTGGATTAACTGAATCCAGGCGTATATTGATGGAATTTGTTTCACTTTATCAAAAATGGGATGGTATCCATTTGGCTTCGTATGCCTGCAGTGTAGATGGCCGTGTCCAAAACAGTCATCTTGGACATTGCTTATACACAACGGAAAGCAACAGGCCCTTTTGTCTGATCTATTCTGTATCTTTGTATCTTTGTAAGAGCGAGAGGAAAAGTACTCAAGATGACTGCATTATCCTTTGAGTACAAGTCTCCACTAAATTTAGAGTCTGGACAACCAGATCCAAAATATGGTTATCTACTTTGTAGATGTTAGCATATGAACACAGGAACCATAACTAAAATCTGTATGTCTGAAGTTCTCATGTAATCATTAAGCAAAAACGTACAGTCAGTAGGAGATTCACTCAACATTTTCAAGATGCTTGAATCTCATCTGGAGATGCCACTTTCTTCTAAGCATGAAATAATTGGAATGCACAGGCGACTCCTGCTCTGAATTTCTTGTGAAAGGGGTCATTTTATTCTTCCCACTGACTGTAGAAGGAATCAAGCCTTTTTGTCTTAACGCTTCTCTTCCCTGAAGGAAATAATCCTAATACTAATAAGGACTCAGTCTACACACTAATAGGTCTGGTCCTGTTTGTCGAACAAAAACGGAAATACACCCAATATTAGGCAGATGGCTCAGGATGTAAAGTTTTGCTTTCCATACCCCTGCTGTCTCTTACTCCTTTCTGTCCTTGTATAGTTAATGGTGTGTCTCCCTTTGCCAAAGGAAGAAAGATGGTGGTGACTTCACTTTGTGCTCTGTGTCTGTTCATGGCAGGCATCTTCTCCCTCATCTTCTCGTGCCTCCACAGGAGAGAACGTCCGCTGTTGTCTGCTCTAGTGGAGGGAGGATGAATAATAACACTTCCCCAGTGGGTGTCTCGGTGCCTTCATGATGTTCTTGAACCTGCTTTGTTTCTGGAATGTCCTATTTTTTATAGAACTAGTAACTGCTGATGCAACATCTGTTAAAGCATGTGCTTGTGGGAAGGTGAACTTTGCAGTTCTTTACTTAAATTTAGGCAGTGAAAGGCCAGAAATCTGTAGATGCTGGTAGCTGTAGAGACCCACTGCTCATAGCTGGAGTGACCTTTATTCTATCACATGAGAAAGTAGTGTGGCAATTATGCCAAATTAAATCTTTATTAAACTCTGTATCCAAAAGACTTTGGATTTGAACAGGCTATGATGTGTTTTGTTTGGGCTGATAATTATCCATTGTATGATAAGTGTCATTGCTTGGCTACATTTCAGCATCATTATGTAGACTACAAAACATGCACCACCCTATAGCAACAAATAACATAAAGAATTACATAATTATATGAAAGAAAAATCCATAGACAACTACACAAATAAACTGAGATCTGTTTCAGGAAGTATCTTATCTGTAAATCACAGAAAAGGAAATATGTTCTTCACATTTTGGATTTCAGATGAGGTAGAAGTTTCAGCCCAACTGGTTGCTGTGAAAGACAACACGAAATGGCAATTAGTAATAGATAAACCATCTCCTGAATTTCATTTTCTTTCAGCATAGAGCAATTAATTGCGATGTCGAGGCACATTCAGGCCTTCCTTTTACTGTGCTCAAACAGGAGTGGTTGGATGAGAGTTCAGATCACTAACCAGGACCCTTTCTGCAGTAAAAATAAAACAACTGCCACTCTGCCTCATGCCAGCCTATTGGTAAGGAAAATAAAGGAATAGCTTTTGAACTTCTTATGAAAGAAACTCACTGCACACAAATGAGCACAATTAATATTTGTACTCAGTCTCCATCAGGGTGCTGCATATCTTCACCCCAAGGTTGCTCATCAATTACTAGGCAAAATAAACAAAGCTGAAGGGATTTGGGTTTTGGTTTTTTTTTTTTTTGCCATATCTATTTGCAAAACTTCTATGCTTAAAGGCTGGGAACAGGTAACTGACATGCTTGTGCTTGTAGTAGTAAAGTTTACACTGGCTATAATTTGACCAAAGATATTACTGCTGAAGAAGATGGAATGTAATGGGTATAATACAATGCTTGCCTTACTACTGTACATTCATTTATATACGTGTATTTTCTCCAGATCAACCTGGCAGGTAACCTTGTCCTCAGACACATTTGTAAATAAGCTGCAATTTTTAAACAGAACTGTTGCAGTACCATTATTGGTTGGGATGCTGCTGTTACGCTGCAGTGCTATTAAACTGCAATTTGTGTTTCCCGTGAACAAAAGGTCAGTGGAAATAAGGGCCTGCACTACTCTTACATATGATGAGATATTTATGATGAGATGTTTAACTGCTGTCATGAAAAAGTAACGCTGCTGGTTTGCACAAGGATTAGGTTCACATGCCTTAAACCAAAATCATATTCAAGCTGATAAATTCCTAATGACACATAATTAAATATAAATTGTTGAACTACATACAGTTTCAATATCAATATCAAGATAAACCTCAGTAATACAGTTCTGGCAATACTAGGGATGTAGATCCCATATTTGCACCCCCATCTCAGGATAAATAGGAGTGCTCCAGATACACGCATACTTCTGCCACACTCCTAGAGGTGAAACACAGCACCTTGCGTTCCCCTCTCACTGCTCCCAGCTCTTCCACACCAGCTGGGTGCTGCCTCCCTGTGGCATCACAGTGGACAATGCTCAGCTCAGCCTGGGTAGGACGATGGTGCTGTAGGGTGACTTCTTGTCAGCAGCAAATCTCATTCAGACAGCTGCTCATCTCACTCAAAGGTCTTTCTTTCACCATAGAATCATAGAACCACAGAGCAGCTCAGGTAGGAAAAGCCCTTAAAGATGATGGAGTCCAACCGCAGCCCAACCATCCCAGCCCAACTCTACCAGCCCTCCGCTAAATCATGGCCCTGAGCACCACATCCACACGGTTTGAAACACAGCCAGAGATGGGGACTCCACCACCTCCCTGTCAGCCCATGGCAGTGCTTAGCAGCCCTTTCTGTACACAAGTGTTTCCTGACATCCAACCTCAACCTCCCCTGGCACCACTTGAGGCCATTTCCCCTCGTCCTGTCACCAGTGAGCAGAGACCAACCCGTCTCTGCTGCATTCACTTTCAGGTAGTGGCAGAGAGCAATCAGGTCTCCCCTCAGCCTCCTCTTCCCCAGCCCAAACAGCCCCAGTTCCTTCAGTCTCTCCCCATAGGCCACATTCTCCAAGCCCTTCCTCAGCCTTGTTGCCCTTCTTTGGACTATTACTACTAGTACAACCAATGTCACAAAAGAAACCATCCCAAAATCATGTAAAATCCTAAAGTAGGAGATTTTCAAAGAAGAAAAAGGCATCTTAAGGACTCTGAAAGGAATATAAGACATTTGCAAAGAAAATCTTCTCCCAGGCACAAGGGAAACATAAATAACAGGTTGTTTGGTATTTACATACTGTTACCATTCTGGGAGCTTGAGTTTTAAAACAAATGTCAAATACTGTAAGAGTATTAAGATTGTCAAAGTAGGTAACACAACTTGTGACTCAAAGGCAGTGATCCCTATCTTTTCTCTTAGACAATAATGACCTCCTGTAGGGAATGCTATGCTTTGCTAGGAGAGTGACTCTTTCTGTGGGGTGATAATAAGCATCATAGTTCTTAGGCCAACGTATTTCCTGGGACTTGTTCTACTACAAGATCTAGAAACATCATTAAGCACAAGCATAATGACTTCAATTCTTATTGAAGAAGGATGACACTTTTCTGTTGTGTTCCTGATTCAGAGAGGTTGTCTGCTGCATTGCAGATACTTGCAGCAGTGCAGTATTTTCCCTTTCTTTTTTTTCAGACTTGCATTGGAGCAATCAATCTGGGAAAGCTGCAGCAATCTGCAACAAACCAAGGTTCCCTCGCTCTCTATAAGCTCCCAGATTTCTTGCATGTTTTGACTACTTGCTACTGACAAAACACACCTAGTTGTAAGCCCTCTTTGCAGGTTGTTTCTGATTTTACTGTTCAATCACTGCTAAATGGAAGTCTGATCAGAATTTGGTTCTTTTTGGCTCTTTTAGTTTTTGTTGATGCATAGTTTGTCCTTATTTTTCTTTCTTTTTCCTTATAGGCTAACCATAGAAAAGAATATTTTCATTTATCAAAGTCACCCGCATATTTCACTTCATCTCAGAGAAGCTACTGCACTGTCATCTTTGAACTTGAGCTCAAAAAAAATCAAAGAGAAGGAGATTCAAAATAGTCCTGTCGCAGTCTGAATGTACCACTTACCCCATTTTTTAAGTGTCTTCCTTTCAGACAGGTTTTCAGTGGCATTATTTAAGTAGAAGCTTTTTTTAAACTTTCAGGTTTCTGCTCTTACAACTAGGAATGCACTGAAAAATGAAGCTTGGGTGATGGCCTGTTTGTGTCTATGCTGCCTTTTAGATGCTCATGAGGAATGAGAGGAGAAAAGGACAGAGATATGAAAGCTTTTGCAAAACAGCAAAGAGCAAAAGGAGGACAGCCTCTTTTCTCTCTACCTGAGCCTCTGAGGAGCCATACTTGATACCTGACTGATAGGAGAGGTGACCACACCGGGGGGAATCCAGCTGCAAATTTATTGTTTTCTAAGATCCTTCCAGTTCAGCTATAACTTTGTGTGTGGCACAGAAGGACAGCATTGCTTGTGAAGGTTTTGGAGTCACAACCAGTCCTAAGGCAGAGGTTGAGAGGAAACAGATGACTCACCAGGTGCAGGGGACGCTTTAGAACAGCAGGGGAAGTGGTAAACACATAAACAACCTTCCTACCTCTCATGATATGGCTTTATCCTGCCTCGGGTGGTTAAGGAGATAGGCAGAAAACAACCAATCATTCTGCCTTTGCTCCTCCCAGAGGAGAAACACCCGAATGTCTCCAGTGATGTGCTTGTTGGGAACATTTTCTTCACCTCAACAACATGAGTGATTCTGCCGGGAGTGTGGGAGCTAACACTTGTGAGGAAGTAGTTTCCAATATTACTGAACACCAGCAGCATCACTCTTAAGCACAGCCATCTTTTCACCTCATCTCACAACACCATCGCCTGATCTGTTTTAAAAGGCAGCCACTGGCACAGCACATCTGCAGCGTTGGCTTGTGTCACTGCACAGGAGAAGCAGCCACTCCTTGTGTCAGAGCAGGCAATCCTAGATCCTGTGGTCAGTGGCACAGTTATCTAAAACTACCTGTAATGTATTCTATTAACGTGTAAAACAATCTGCAAGACATGCTGTTTGTGTCTGATGCATTATTTGATATCTGTGGGGTCTTACACCCATGAATCAGCAATGGACACCTTAACTGCAGTAATGACTCTTGACTAAGGCAAAACACAGATCTAGCCTTGGATGGTTTGGCTGGATTAAAATCAGTTCACAGTGCTCTGAAAAAGTAATAACAATAATATTCATTAGCAGGGGGACATCTTCACTAGTAACACAGCTGAATGTCATGAGGTTCAACAAATCCATGTACAGGGTTTTGCACCTGGGTCAGGGCAACCCCCACTCTCAATACAAGCTGGAGGATATAAGGATCTGCTGAAAAGGACTTGAGGGTACTGGCAGGTGGGAAGCAGGATATGGGCCAGCAGTCTGCTATTGCAACCTGCCATTGCAATCTAGGAAGCCAACTGTATCCTGGGCTTCACCAAAAGAAGTGTGATTAGCAAAGCAAGGCAGGAGATCCTGCCCCTCTGCTCCGTGCTGGTGTGACCTCACCCAGAGTTCTGTGTCCAGATGTGGAGTCTGTAATACAGGAAAGATGTGGACCTGTTGGTGTGCTTCCAGAGAGGGAACACAATAATGATCCAAGGGATGGAGCACATCCCCACGAGGACAGAGAGAGCTGGGGCTGTTCAGCCTGGAGAAAAAAAGGGCTCAGAGGAGACCTGGGAGCAGCTTTTAGGTATCTAAAGGACTGTAAGAAGGAATGGCACAGATTCTTTAGCACGGTCTGCTGAGGGAGGACAAGGGAAACTGGTTTCAAACTAAAGGAGGGGAGATGGATGTAAATAAACAGAAGAAGTTTATTTACAATAAGAGGGATGAGGCACTGGGTCAATTTGCCCAGAGAGCGAGCTGTGGTGTCCCTGTACAGTGCAGGGGAGTTGGACCAGCTGGCCTTTAAAGATCTCTTCCAACTCAAGTGATTCTTGATTCTACGACTATGAACTGGCATTGGGAAATTGCAAAGCTCTTCTGAGGGCCAATAATATGCAATGACATAAAGGAATAAATAGTAATAAAAGTATAGAGGATACTTGTGGCCATTGCCACACAAATCAAGGCTACGTCTCAGCTTTGGTTACTGACTTTTTGTATTGCATCATAAACAGATATCATAGGAGTTGAAATAGTTCAGGAAAGAGGGTTACAACAGGTATGAAGAGAGAGAAGATTTTCTTTGAGTTCAGGACTGCAGGGTACCTCTGGCCACACGGAAGCTCATTCTTTTCAAAAACAAGGAATAGGGTTCTGTATAGGATGTGACCAGAAAACATGATCACATTAATGTTAGCTGGATGGCCAAACATAGGACATTACTGATACACTCATGTTTTATTCTGGACAGTGGCAAATTGCCATTTAGAATTCCACTGTTCCTTCCAAGAAGACCCAACAACCTCAAGCTAAATCCCTCCTGGGATCATGTTGTCCTCATATATAATAATAGAATCACCAAGGTTTACAAACACCTCCAAGATCATCCAATCCTACTGTGCACCTGCCACCAGTATTTCCCCACTGAACCCATGCCTCTTAGTACAACATCTAAATGTTTCTTGGTGATCCAATCATCTTCCCATGTCTCATCACTCTTTTGGAGAAGAAATTTTTTGTAATATCCAATCTGAATCTCCATTGGCACAACCTGAGGCCAGCCATTTCCTCTAATTCTATCACTACTTACTCAGAAGATGGGTAACATTCTCTGGTCGTGCTCCAGGACATTGATGTCTTTCCTGTAGTGGAGGTTCAAAACTGAACACAGCTGTCAAGGTATGGTCTCACCAGAGTTGAGTATTTGTCACTGTGCAAATGAATTCCTAATTTATTTACTCCTACAATTGCTGAAGATGCCAGATCTGCAGCCCCTGTGGGGTAAGGATGAAGGTGTGAATCTTTGCTCCCTTTTCTAGGAATCTTTATTTACTTGGATCCCCTTTCACATTAGAGGTATGGACAGCACTATCTTTCCAAAACTAGAATGACAACTCTTTGGTTCCTCTCTCCTTCTAAATCAGTCTTTTGAGACCTATAACCCTGGTGAAAGTCACTTTTTTGATGTCAGTGAAAACATGCTCATCTATACTGTTCACTTTCTATAATATTATTTTAAGAAATTGGTTAGTGGTACTTATGTTGCACCTGGTCTTTCTTTGTTCAATGTCTATTTTCAACATTACTTGTCTAAAGGTCTCCTTGTCCTTCATTATGTACTCTCTATCCAGAAAGGGAGTAACCTTGCCTACATATGCTTGAAGAGCTTTCTTTGAGAAAAAGAAATTGATGATATCAAGATATGAAGTTCAAAAGATGCAGTCATTCTCAAATGTTATCATATGCTGCCTCAACATGTATGTTATTGGTGTTTTAGCTTAAGCACTGCAAACGTGTCTATTTTTCACCTGAGTCATTAACGTGTCGCTCGACCCACCTCCTCTAATTGTGTCGGTCACAAGTCTTTTCATGTCTATCTAAAATGTGATTCTAACATAGAGCACGTATTTGCTGCAGGCTTGTACTCACATGAGAGCAGTAGAATTTTTTGCACTCTCCCATCTGTTTTACACTCCCTATCCATTTCCCAGTGCTCCAGAGACAATAAAGATAGTATAACGAAAGAAACAGTGGAAGAGAGGAAGAAAGAAATTATGGAGCAGAGGCAAGGCAAAAAAGCCTCTTTTGAGCACAGATGTTTGATGAGATGGAGGAGCGATTCATTGATGGGATACATGCACTGTGCTGGAAGGAGGAGTACGGAGAGGGAAAACCTTTTTCCAATAATTTTCTCTTCTATAAGAGATGGAGTAGTAGTGCATTGAACTCACTATCCATAATATTGCTTAAAATCATTGCATATGATAAACAGATGATTGAAATCTTCCCGAGTGCATTGCTTCTGTCTTAGGAAACATGACAAATAAATCAATTTAAGTAGCAGAACTGCAGTCAGTTACTTGCAGTCCCCAAAAAATATAGCCAGATCCTCAGGAGTGTTAAAAGAACAACTCTGCTGAAATGCTGATGGTGGTTGCAAGACAGATAACAAGCTGGACGGCACAAGCCAGTATGTATTATGTTGTGAAGGAAACCTCTGTTTGCTGGGTGTAATGTGCATCTCTAACAACGGCTTTGACTTTGCATATAGGAGAATCCAGCTGCCAGCAGAGCAGTGCTCCAGTTACAGCAGCCTGCCTTGTTTTCTGCCAGCACAGAAGAGGACTTTGGTTTATATTTGAACCTGAGGATATACACATGGCAATGAGTGAACGCACTGTAACAGTGAACTGGGTCTCTCGCCTTTAACCACTGATAATTTTATCAGATGAATTTGCCAGTAAAAGCTAATGACCAAAACTGCACAGATTTCATTTACTTGCTGGTGGCTGTAAAATCAGGGCTTTGTTTGGTAAGCTATCAGTAAGTATTAGTGAACCCCAAGTGAAAGAAAGCAAGATACTCCAGTAGTTCTGGAAACATGTTCTTCTTGATGTGGGGGTGCTGATCTGTTAGAAATTGTTACTATTAATTTTGTCAGTTATTTCCAGAATCCAAATGCAACCTGCAGTCAGCCCTGCTGTCAGAGCTTCTCTCACAAAACTCAGAGGAAATGCTGAGTATTGCTGGACACCAACTACAAGCCTAAGACTGTCCTGACAATGTTAATGCTCAGCAACTCTGTATAAATGTGATGAGTATTTTTCTTCATTCAAAACCATTTCCCTTATGGTTGTTTATTGGTAGGACAAAATATCTGTGCTTCGATGGCTTGAAAGTAAAGGACCAAAGACGATGCCCTGCTGTGCATCCCTACGCTGCAGAACTCGACCCCCTCCAGCATCTGCTGCTTTCCCCTGTGTTTTTTCATGAGATTTAATAGACCTGCTTGGTTTGTTGGAATGCACCTTGCGGCAAGAACTTCATAATCTACTTCGACTGGAGTTCAATTTGATTTGAGCCTATTTTGCAATAAACATCTGGTTTGATGAGGGAATTTTCCCTTTCTTTTCACTAGCAACATTTATTTCTTGTTCTTCTCTTTCTTTTTCACGTTGTGCATGGTTGTTGACATCTTTCCCTTCAAAAATCACCAGAGTCCTGATAACAAAATACAGAAACCATCAAGTGCACTTCCTCTTCAAGGAGACATAAAGACCATGAATTTACCATCATCAAGGAAGACTTCTGTTTGCCAACATTTTGGAAGGAGCTTTGAAGGATGATAACACCATCACCTCCTTATGTCTTTTCAGAATGATATATTTCCTTTATCCTCTAACATCTAGCAGTGATCATGATCCAAATTGAAAAATCATCTATCATCATTCACCTCCTCACCGTGTGTTAAAGGACAAAAAATATATATAGTGGGAATAAAAAGAACTGAGTCTTCATTGGTTTTTGAGTTGCTAGCATGTTTATCTGGTACTTGGAATGCTGAACAAGAAACTTGGTCATGTACTTCAATAAGGCAGGAATGTTACCTTAAAGTTAGGAAGTCTGCCTTCCCTTTCATCTGAAAGTCAGTGCATGAACTTTAAGGACTTATGTCAGATCTGTCTCAGGAGAAATAAACTATGCCCCTGCCTACACCTAGAATCATAGAATCATAGAACCACAAGGTTGGAAACAACCTGGTGTGGGTGTGTGAAGAAGGGACGAGTCTCTTGAACCATGGTTCAGAGGCTACTGCAGACAAGCCAGAAGAGAGATGATCATATTTTGGGATTGGTAGATGCCAGCAGCAACGTCTCTCTGGAGGAAAGATTCAAACTTTGAGAGAGCACTATTTTATGCAACGTTCAGTCTTGAAGCTAAATTGGGCTGTTTGCTCCACTGCATGAGAAAACTAAACCTTTGTTGTTTTGCATTTCATGAGAAGCTTTTTCTTCATCACAGAGCTGTTAGTCAAAACATCCTTTAGGTTTTACCACTTCTCCAAAGCGCTGCTTTAATGAACCTGGTGTTTTCCCAAGAAATGACATCACCTTTACTCACACACAGTTCCCATTATCTTAAGTCACAGAGCAGTGACAGCGGTGTGAAGCAAAGGCTTGGCAAAGGAATTGTGCACTGTGGTTTCAGCTCCTCCTATCTTCCCAGCCATCACGCATAACCTCTCTAATATCTCTGCTGCAGTTTGCCAATCTTGCCCAAATAGACTCTGATGCATTCATATAGAAATGGTAATACTCCCTGGAGAGAGTGCTTCCATTTTTAAGGATATTTGTATATCTATATTTATATTTTTAAGGATATTTGCATTTTAAGGATATTTGTATATTTGCTTTGCTTCCTCTTGCAATCACACGCTTAGGCATTCTCTGCTCCAGTCCATCTGGCAGCTGCACATGGAAGCAAAGCTCACATGTCAAGCACTGCTGTCTGTATCCTAATCAGCAAGGGAAATGTTGTGATCTAACATCTCTGACACTGAGGTAAAAATGGGAAACGCTATTTGATGATCTGGCATACAATAAAATGAAGTAATGACTCACTGCATAGAAGCATAGGAATGGAAAGAGCACTAGGATGTTAAAATCTGTTTGATTCATAATCGCAGGCGAGCTGGTTATGAACAGTTAATTCAAAGGTTCCATGCTATGTAACAGGAATTGCGAACTTTCAGAAGATTGCTAGCAGACAAATCAATGATAAAAAAAGACTGAAGGTACGTTGATGTCTTTCTTGTGCACTGAGTTTAAGAGCCAGAGCTCACAGTCCCACTTGTAGATGCTGGAAAATTCAGTGTCCCGTATGGAAGACGGTACTGCTGGTATTTATGCTGTGGCAATAGCAGAGGATTTATCAATTGAAGATTTCTCTGTGAGGAGGAAAATGCAGATGTGCTCTGCTGCAAAGGAAGGAAAAATGTTCAATTTTGTACAATCTCCCTTTGCTGAAGAGACTCCTCAGCAGGGACAAACACCTGCCAGCAGATAAGACAGCTTTACCGTGCATTTAATTGCACCAATGAACATATTTCCATAATTTATATATATTTTCTGGTCTTGCTGTGCATGGAAAAAAATTTCATTGTATCTCATTTTTCAAAGCTGTCTGTGCTGAATCTGCATTGAAGGTAAGTTTCTGTCTCACTCTACAGTGCTGTCTGCCAAGCATGTTTTCTGATTTAAGCAATAATGGCTTATGTGTGGTAAGCTCAAGGTTTCAGCTGTTGCTGCTAATGGCTCACCCAAGCACGCTGTGTGATGTGAGCACTTCTGCAGGTCCCTTCTGGGAATAATTGCAGGAGGAAAGGGAAGGATGGACCCACCCCAGCAACTGGCTGTGCAAGCCTTCAGCAATTTGTATATTCTTGCTATCACAGCAGTATAAAACACTATCAGTTCAGTGAAAATGAAAATACCAAAAGGAAAGTCATGTCAGGAAACTTGTGCTTTAAATAAATCCAGGGAATTCTATTTTATGTTCATTTCAAGTTTATTTGATCACTATTTAGGCTTACCCTTTGTACAACCCGCTCTGATCCCTTATTACTCAATGACCACAATTAGCTATCATATTATTGCTCCTCCTCTCTTGGTTGTCTAGTTCTGCTCACTCTCCTAATAACTTCACTCTAGTAATTTCAGTATTCTCCAACTCAGACTTCATGCACAGACCAGAGTTGTTTCATTGGCTAAACAGTGCTCTTCAGATAAACAATCAATCTGAAAGGCAAGTTATTACTTTATTTCTCTTGGAATTGATTTTAAAATACCACACAAACCTTTTAAAATGAAAGATATTAACAGGGAAATGGAGCATAAAATTTGTTTCTTACTCTTTTATACAAGGACAGCATATATCCTGGTGATTATTTCCAAAGGCATTTTCACAAATCCCTTGGATTTTAATAAGAAAACAAATTGAGGAGTCAGGTATGGGGGAAATGAAGGGCAAACTTCTAAGTATTGTTTGGTCAGTAGTTGGCAGCATATTCATTAACTACAATTTTTATTATTAATTTCAAATCCACCTTCACATAATGCCTTTGGTTGGAAAGGACCTCAAGGATCACACCTTCTAAGATGCATGTTAAATAAAATTAAATATCTTTAATAATCCCTTCCTTCTTTCCTTCCCTTCTGTCACATACTACACAACTGTAGTCATCAGTACATCTAACTTGTTCTAACAGAGGAATTAGTCACCCAGGAGACATTTTCTATTAATTAAATCAGTTTGTATAGAGCTCAATAAGTGCTCATTTTGGAAGTGCTCAAGGTGAAAGAAGTCAGGAGAAGGGGAAAGGAAAGGGCTGTGGTGTAGCCATGTGAGCTGGGCTTGGATAGAAAACACACTGAAGGCATCGTCTTTGGGCCTTTAATTTGGTGCCATATTTCTTTTCTTTTGTTTTTATGATAAAAAGCTGAGACATGGTTCACTACATGAAAATGTTCTCGAGCTCAGGCAAGAGAATGAAGGGGCAGGCTGAGCTGGGTGATGTTACTGCGTACGACGGGCTGCCTGATCAGGAGGAGAGACAGAAGTGGCCTCACAGTCAGGTTCTCATGGAGAATTCAACCACCTGATGTCAGCTGGACAAGCAACACTGCTGGGCACACGCAGCCTGCTGCTGATATAAAAACCTGGATTGTTGCCTGGGGAGGCTTTCAGAAGCAAACATTTACAAATAGATCTGTGTTTTCTTGCTAAAAAAATTTACAGCAATGAGAAAATTCCTAGCTAGTTCCTTGTTAAGTTTTATTTTTATGATACATCTGAGGGATTCCAAAATGTCTTTGGCATGAACTGCTGGACAAATATTAGCCACCACTATCTGACCTGGAACGTTCACGAGGAGTTACCACAACCAGAGTGGGCTGACCTCAAAACATGGTCTTACAGAGCTGAAATATTTTCAGTAGAAAAGACTATGTTAAATAAGCATCTACTTAATTAATATTATTTATACCTAACTTGTCTACACAAGTAGTAGCATAAGAAAATTTACCTTTGGTTGCTGTGGAATAGCTGGGGAAGAAGCACATTCTATTATAGATTGTTTCATTCTGCTTTTCCTATCACGACATACCTCTGCCCAAGTATGGGAACTGTTGAGGTGTTTGAACACCTGGGAAAGGACCCGGCAGCCCTGTGAGCACAGGTGAAGGCAATTCAGCTGCATGAGCAGAAGGGCTGCAGCCCAGCTCTCTCAGACCCCAGTTAAGGACTGACTGCCACTGGGGAAGGATTTCTTTCTGGAGATGGCTCCTTGATGAAGCTTTCCCTTCCTGGAATCTTCTGATACAACTGAGCAATCTTCTTCCTTTCCTTTATATACTTCCTTCCTTTCATTATTGTGTCTTTCTGTCATCAGCCCTCTGTTGTAAGGTCTTTCCCATCGTACTGATTTATTCAATCATTACAGCCCAAATTCAGTTCTCTGGAGAAGATCCATGGTTTTGTAGGAACAGAGCCTATGTGCAAGGCAGGAGGCACTGAAGAGAGATGAAGAAGGATATGCTGTGCTTTTCTTAACGCAGAGTTAAGGTAACAGCCTGATGGCTGCTCAACAATGGAGGGGAATGCTTTGCTGGAGGGTACAGTCTTCAGCTTTTCAGGTGGAGAAAGTGCTGATGCACGTTTTTATTTAGCATGCAGAATCCGTGCCCTTTGTAGGACTTGTTCTCAGTGGGGGATGCATTCACATCCAACGAAGTTCTTTCTCTGTCCAGATGGCAGAGGGGTTTCAAAATTCACAGGGAGGGCACGGGAGCAGACTATCAGTCTCCTGTGTCTCTGCCAAGGCCAAAGGGTTCTGTTCTAGCAAGCTCTGCAGTGGGAAGAGCATTAGAGAGCTCCCTGCAGCAGCTGCTCACAAATGCCAGGAAGGAAAGTCCAGAAGCAAAACGATCTGTTTCAGAGCAGAAAGTTAAGTGGATCTTGTGCTACTCTTTGAAAGATGATAATGCTACAGCTTGCCGAGAAAGGTAATGTATCTTCTCTTGTCACCTGAGAAATAAAGCTTCAGCTTCATTGCAACACAAGAGTGAAACTTGTGTTTGACTGTGGTGATGTCAGGTTTGCACCCAAAGCCTTGGGGTGGTGACTGCAGGCTGGACATGACAAGAGGAGAGCAGGTTTGTGCTGCGCTGCGGGCTGCTCTGCGCTGCGAGCCGCTCTGTGTCATGGCGGCGATGAGCTGTGCTGTTGAGCAGGCCTCAAGTGCCCAACTGCCTGCCGGCTGGACGAAGGCAAACAGCTATTTCATTTCTTTCTCCCCTCCTAAAATAAAGCTTAGAACTGTCCTGAAAAAAGTGTTTCAAGGCAGGATGTCACATGTATGTGAGAGAAAGGGTGTGAAGGTAGGAAATTGATGTGTTGTCCCTTCTATGCCTCGTGGCAGCTGCGGTTTGCCGTGCCTTCTGCCCTCCAGTTCCAGCTTCAGGCTGGAGGTACAGAATTAGGTGTTTTACATGGGGTTTCTGCATTATAGCAACACTGGCTGCATGGCCTGAGAGTTCAAGGGGATGAGATGCAGTCCTTGAGTCAAACTGCTGTCTCCTGTTAGCTGTCATGGATCAGTTCCATGGAGACAAAGATTTCCTGGCAGTCACGGGGCATCTCCTTTGCTGTACGTTATCCAACTGCTCCTAATTATTTCCTTAGGGAGTAGATGCCAGTTCTCCTGGGTTATAGATAGTGATGTCATCGTTTTTATCTATAGGAGCTGCATTTGTGGGTTGAATGGAACAAAGCAAAATCATGGGGGTTTTAGATGACTTCTGAAATTCATCCTCTCTTTTAACATTTCATTAAAGGTCTGAGCTGCAAAAAAAGTTTCAGTTCAATCAAAATAGGTCACTTTCTATTTTTAATAGACTATAATGCATTTCAAAACTACGAAATGAAAAATCACCATAAGCTTTTTTAAAAATGATGAATACGGGCATCTAAATATTACAAGAGCTGTCCTGCTCAATCCTTATTCCCTCTGAATCTTCCCTCTGATGTGATTTCATGAGGTGTCTGCCTCAGAGCTGGAGGACTCAGAGCAGGACTCCCTGTTCAGACACTTCTCTGGACAGTTTTTTTTCTGTCATGTTACATAGAAATAGAAAATATTCAGAAACGTTTTTAACCTGCTCAGCCCTGTCTCATCTTAACAGTTCTGCCCAACACTGAACTTTTCCTCAGTAGGATCAGAGTTTGATCAATGCTTATTTCTTGGGCATCCACAGGCAGCTACTATAAGAATGTGTATTCAGAAATAATCAAGCTTTTCCAGTCCTTTTGACTTCTTTCCTGCTGATTTCCATCAGGGATGGACTATAGGATTTCACCATCTGTGTCGGTGCATGGGCCTGTTTGGCTTATGAGCCACCAACAACTGAATGGCTGGATTTCCTAGAGCCTTTAGGTCTCAACAGCCACAGCTCTCCCAGCCAAATTAGCAGCTGCAGGAGGTGGGAAAGTGGCAATTCTGATGGAAGATGCTGCACTGCTTTTCCCTTTGGGAATGGAGCAGAATGTCATGCATTTATATGTCTGCAAATGAGCAGAAGCACACATCCTTCACGAGCAAATAATCCTTTGTGGTAACCAGAGGGCAGATGGATTGCAATTAATGGATTAATTATATACCAATAATTGTTAGGGTAAATAGCACAGTCTAGAACAACAAAAGAAAAGAAGAATTGGAAAATAATAGGTTTTTAAAATTATTTTATAGACAACCCTGTTCATGGCAGGGGGTTGGAACTAGAGGATTTTAAAGGTCCCTTTCAACACAAGCTACTCTGATTCTATGAAATAGGCACTGAATATATCTTGATCAGTGAAAAAGGTGTGGGAAGAAAAACCTCAGACTGTGCGTATCTCTGTTGGTATCAACAGCTTGATTTGTACTTTTTACTTCTCAGCTCCTGGTTGCCTCTATGTGTGAAACACTTTGAATTACTCTAAAAGGCAGACTTTCCATGCATGAGGGACAACTGTGAGGAATGGACAAATGTGCACAAACCTGTATCTCCTCCAGTGTATTCAAAGAGGTAAAGAGTGGAAAGCAGGGAAATGATCCTCGCTTCTCATCTGTCTTGCTTCACTGGATACATGTGAAAATGCTCTGGGCAAATAGGTGCAAAAAAGCTTATTTTTATACTCAAAGTTCCTAAATAAGCAAAGAAAAATCCCACCTACTGTGACATAAGCAAGAATCCCACAGCCAGACAATTAAAGAAAGGTTAATCTACTGAAGGTGGAAGGTCCAATCATGTATTTAACTACCCTGGACCGTGTAGTTAAATACATGAGTGGTGAGAGGTTTAGAGCCAAGCCCACTTTCTCTGAGCCATGACTGTGGGCCTATTTGTTTCCCATCTCCGTGTCTCAGACTTCCTTCTTTGCTCCTGTCAGTTGATTTACACACCTAGCGAGAAATCTGAAGATTTGTGTGCAGTGTTTGTGTAACAACCAGAGACAGAATTAAAAGACCTCACTTTGGTCGGCTTGGCTCTTTCTTCACCAGCTAATTAAATGGCTGAAGAGTTGTCTTGGGTACCTAAAGCCAACTGGCACTGAAGGGCCTGCATCTATGCTGTTAAATAGTCTTAGCTTTCGAAACAGGGTGACAGAATCCAAAGTGCTTATTAGGAATCATTCCTGGCTTAGGTTAACTTCTGAACCGTATCCAGGAGTTGTTTGGGGTAAATGCATTTGGCCAGGGATCAGTTCTAACAGTTTAACAGTATAGAGACAACTGGCTTTTAGCATCAGAATGTGTTCACTGAGACTTCTTAATTTTCTGGTGCAAGAGCTAATGACCTTCTTAAATGCATTTGCTGCTTTTTCAAATGCAAAAGAGTCATCTGCTTTGACAAATGAAGATTTGCACCATGCGCCCCAGGGTGGTAACCAAATTCTTTTAACTACACAATTCGTTGAAGCAGTGACAGTGGTCCCAGTAGTTATAGCCCTTAATAACTTCTCTCTCAGCCCTTTGAAGATCTCTCCTGTGTTACAGCGTTAAGTTCTCATGCTCCTCCCTATCTGATCTCTTAGGAAACTTCATAAAGCAGTCCTAACCAACAACTGCTTAGTTTGTGACTCTTCAATTCTGACTTCTGTCTCTCTATGATGAGAGTTCATTATCTGGTGCAAATGTATGAGGGTGATTGCTTGTAGAAATAGATGTGCCTGCAAACACTTACCTGAGGAGAACTTGGGTGTAGAGGTAAAAATTGTATTCGTCAGAATGAAAACTGCAATTTGGAATGAGAGAAACAGTATTTCATGGAAGTGTTGGAATGCAAAGGAGATCTGAGGACTGTGATAGGCAAGATTCATGATTCTATGATTCAAGTCATTAGATGATTAATAAGAAGTCAGATTTGAGACAGTGGTAACTTTCAACATGGTCAAACAAAATGTGGCAAACACAGTGGCAGCTGAAAAGGCAAACTTTTAAGAATTTGTGTTTCTGAACTAACTAGCGTTCTCCTCTATGACCAGGACATCCAACCCAAGGGATGTGTTAAATATCTACTCATTATTTAATCACAGTGTTGGGGAAATATTAGAAGATCTATTATCTGTGAAGGATGAAAACTGTACAGCCTCATCAGTGCATAGAGTAGGATGTTTTTTATTATCTGGAGTCATTCTTCAGATCTAGGGAACAATATTTAGTTATTAATGTCCTTTAGTTTCTGGACACATCATTCATAAAACTTGCACTTCCACAGCAGGAGGGGAGGCTGCCCTGACCCACATCTCTGCTTTCCTGTAAGGCTCAGTGGTGACCAGGATTTGTCCATCACAGCAGATAGGTTAACTGAGGCTGCACAGTTCAACCTGATGTAGTCTAGGAGGACAGAAGACACAGGAAAACTGGGCAAGGAGAAGAATGTAGTGGGGTATGACCACCAGAGAATTTAGACTAAAAGCTAAGAAACAGAATAGATGTGACAATTTGCTCCAGTTCATTCATTTAGCCTGCAAAGTGGAGGATGGCTGGAAAACTTCTGTGGAGCAGTAATGCTTAGCACAGTTTCTTAAGATAAAACACCACCCTGTGATGGTTGTGGCTCCAGAAAACCTGGTGATGAACCAGCACTGTGGAGGAGTAGTGCAGGAGGTTGATCTCCAGTACTTGGACTTGGCAATGCTTAATTTGCTGTCATGGACATAGCCTTAGCATTCCCTTTCCTTATCTTAACTCTCCTTGAATTCCTGAGAACTTAGCATGCTATGTCCTTTATGATGGGAACTCTAACATTAAACAGTTAGTTGAGGGAACTGGGCTTGTTTAGCTTGGAGAAGAGAAGGCTGTGGGGTGACCTCGTTGTGCCTTGAAGGGAGCGGATAAACAGGAGGGGAACGGCTGTTTGTGAGGGTGGGTGGTGATGGGACAAGGGGAATGGTTTTAAAGTGAGACAGGGGAGGTTTAGGTTGGATATGAGGAGGAAGTTTTTGAGCCAGAGGGTGGTGAGGCACTGGCACAGGTTGCCCAAGGAGGCTGTGGATGCCCCATCCCTGCAGGCATTCAAGGCCAGGCTGGATGTGGCTCTGGGCAGCCTGGGCTGCTGGTTGGTGACCTGCACACAGCAGGGGTTGGGACTGGAGGAGCGCTGTGGGCCTTTGCAACCCAGGCCATGCTGGGATTCATACCTATTCACGTGTTTCCTCATATTGTCTCATATGCACATATGCACACATGCTCATATGCGTCTTCTGGGAGGATCTGCTCTGTGATCTTCCCAGACGCAGAGGTGAGGCTCACCAGCCTGTAGTTCTCTGGGCCCTCCTTCCTTCCTATTTTATAAATGGGAGTGACATTTCCTTTTTCCAGTCCCTCTGGACTTCGCCCAACCTCCACAACTGTTCAGATATGATGGAGAGCAGCTCTGCGCCCACCTCAGGCAGCTCCTTCAGAACCCTGGGATGCACGCCGTCCGACCCCATGGGCTTCTATGCATTCAGTCTCATGAGCTGGTCTCAGACCTGCTCTGCCCTTACAGTAGGGCAGGATTTACTTTCCCAGTTCCCACCTAGAGGCTCAGGGATGTGAGAAATACAAGAATTCTGGCTGCCAGTGAAGACTGGGGCAGAAACTGATTTAGCACCTCAGCCTTCTCCGTGTCTGTCTGTCATAGCCAGTTCTGCTTTCTCATTTACCAGAGGAGGTACGCTCTCTTTGGCCTGCATCTACATACCTATGGAATGCCTGGTTGTTTTTAACATCCCTCTCCAAGTTCAGTTCCATCTGTGCCTTGGTTTGCCTAATCCCCTCTCTGCAAGTCCAGACAGCATCCCCAGGTAACACACCCTTGTTTCCACAGCTGCTACAATCCCTTTTTTCCCCTCCAAGGGAGATAAATTCAGAAACGATCTAAATTCCTCTAGCTCTGCTCTTGACCTGTTTATCCTCTTGCAACCCTGTAAACTTTCTGTCCCTCTGTTGCCTTCCTCAGTTCTTTCCTTCAATGTGTGCAGACTGAGCAGCGTCTCTGTGGGGATTTTGTGACCTTACAAACGGAAGTTGCCCCAGAAAGCACTAAACAACATTTTCATTTGCTGAAGTTGCAGGTGTGTTCTGGTCTCTGACCTGAAGTGTATCTCAGAGACCGAACGACCATTCCTTCCTTCCTTTTAACCAGTAAATGAATAGGAAAATCTATCAAATCGCTACAAGCTGAGCAAGGCAATTTGCTTTTCACCTAAGTTACAGGAGTCAGTAACATTTTTCCTTTTCAGCTGCTCATGCCATGGATTATTGATGTCCTGAGTAACAAAAGGTCTGTTCCATTCTCATGAAACCAGCGAATGTTCCCTGTACTTTGTCTTCATGCCCTTAATCATCGCAGATAGATGGTGCTGGGGCAAAAGACAGATGGGACATTGCTTACCAAATAGCTTTCCACTGTTTCAGGCCTGGATTTTGTGTAGGTTGGATGTGAATTGTTGTTCAGACTCCTTCTTCTTTTGAATTAGTTTTGTTCAGCTCCAGTTGACCCATAGATATAAATTAACTGTGGGCTTCATATGGAGTGGCTGCATCTCCTGCACCTTTTCTCATGGAACATAAAACCCCATCAGTTAATCTGAAATACAGCGTGTTCTGAAATTACAGTTCCTGAATTAGGAGTGAAGAAATCTAGGCTCTAAGTAAGCATGCCTCATGTGCTCTGCCTCTGCTGCCGTTTTTCTGGTGCCCCTTCCTCTTTGTCAGGGCCAGCTGTGATTACACAGCACAGCAAGAGCATGAACAGACAGAGGGTTTCCTGGAGCCCTCTGTGAGCTGGATAATAGCAATTAGCAAGGACACGAGCCTTTGGATACTGCTATGTGATTAAAAATACATGTGAACCACCCCAATGCTACAGTTGGGGCCTAAGGATGTGGCTTGGAGGAGCTGCTGAATGTGGCTGCCTGCCTGAGCAGCTGGGCACCATTTCTCTGGGCTTTGCAATACATGTGGATGCCTGACTATCCAGTATTAGCAGTGGCTGCAGTCTCAGAATAAAATCTTCAGAACTGTGTAAACCAATGCCCACCAAGGCAAAATGGTACAAAACACTCTGTGACTTTTCCCCCGAGCTGTGTGGTTTGTTTTTCCTCCAAAAGATCACAAAATCCTTTTTCAATATGCTTGCAGTATAAAAAGTGGAGAAAATTCAGTCCAAGCAAAAAAAAATCTCTGTTAAAACTAAAAATAATAAAATTCCATTCCACCTACTCCCAAAAATCAGAACCTGAAACTTCAGCAAAGCAGTGCATTTTGTACTAGACAAAGCATTACATTCAAGTCAATGTCATTGTAGTTCAAGGCATTTAGCCTTCCCTCCTGCCCCTGGTGATGGCATTTGGATGGGTTTGATGCCTTCTGTGCAGGGACTGAGGGAAGGGCTCTCCCAGCAGAATCTCCAGGTTGGTGCAGGGATGCTGGCAAGTCCCTCACTGCAGAGATAGTGATTGTAGTGGAGATAGAATGTTTGTAGCACTGGGACAGAGAACATCAAGATTTTTCTCATAGGAAAGTAAGGAGGCAAGTTCTGTGTGTGAATTTGAATTTGTTTGAAAAAGGGCTGCAGGGGAAATGAAGCTTTTTGGGAAAGTCTATGGAGGGGTTTTGTCAAGAAGTGGGAGAAATGACTTAAATGTCAAGTGTTGTGACCGAAATGAAAGCATGGATTTATTTTAGAAACAGCAGCTTGCACCAAAATGAACTGAGTTAAAAAATTAAAGGTCACTGATAACTTGGAACGAAAGGAAGTGTGCTGTAACATAATGCAAAACAAATTATTCCAAGGGGTTTTCATGTTGCTTAGTTTAATTAAGAAGGACAGTTTTCTTTGGACTAAACCAGATCTCTCTATTTCTCTTCTCACTTTTGTGCATTAACCACTGGAATGAAATGTCATTTGCCCATCTTTCCAAAGGGATCATGAGGATGTCCCTGCTCTGCAAATACAGCAAATGACATCTGTAGTGTCAATATTATTCCTGCTGCAGCTCAGGATGGAGCAGGGCCCAGCTCACAGCCTGGTGACAGCTGTGACAGATTGGCAGTGACCTGCACTTTGTAATGCTCAGCTATTGACTCTGTGTCCCTTACCTGAGCAGGACTCCCTAATTCAGGCAGTTTCCCATTGCATGTCGCATCTACCCCATGTTCTAAACTGTTTATTGGTTGAGCTCAGGTGAGGGAAGAGAAAAAACAAATGTACTTATTACATTATTTTTGATTGAAAGCTGTCTGTGATGATGAAGAGGCCAGAAACTGTCAGACACAAGTAAAAGATCGTGGCTTCCAAGCAATTCATTCTAAGTGGTACCTGAAAGCCTTTGACCAACCATTAGAGACAGGTACTACATTTTTCAGTGTTGTTATCCAAATCACCATCGTGAGGGAAGTGGTAAGCCATCTGATGACCAGAGAGCTATCAAACTAATTACACTGTGATGACCAGAGAGCTATCAAACTAATTACACTGTGATGAATTCCTTTCAGTTCTGTAGAGCATTAAATGCATCCTTAAATGAAGTCATCCATAATTAGAATCCTTCCGAAACACACATGGGCACTGGAGTCCAAGAGAAGCTGATTAATTGCTAATGAGGTTCCTTCTCTGACGAGACTGATTGGAAGAGGCAAGGAAGCAAAACTAGAGACAGAAGCTGGCATCACTCTGAAGATTCAATGAATCTTTACTAATTGCCAGAGCAAAATTTTGTTATGTAGCTGTTTGTCCAAGCCCTGCAGTTTTAGCCACTAGGGAAGGTATTTCCAGAGTTCCCATAGTCCATTAATGGATGAAATAAGCACTGTCCCAATGTCACTGATGTTTTTAGATTGTGGGATCTCTCTGAAAATTGAAGGATAAGGTGTTTTTTTTTTGTCACCACACTGTTAAATTCATGCTCAGCTGAGCAAAACCAGTGGTTTGTAAGGGGTGCAGAGACTCATTATCCACACACATTGTTATCCCTGATGTTTCCAGCACGTTTCTTACCATGTACATGGATCTGATGACACACATCAAAACAGATGCATAAGAACTACAGGTGGGCACATGTGGGGAAGCATTCAATAGAGGAAGTGCTGCTTCAATAAAAGCCAGAGGCAATCCCATGGACACTTGTCTTACTGTACCATTGTATTTCTGCATGTTTTGCTTTCCTTCCAACTCTGTCTTCTGCTGTTATTCTCAAAAGAAATGAACTCCAAAACTCTCCACTCGTGATTATCTGAAGGTTGAACTACCACTTGCTATTCTCATTTTGTATAACCTTCTGCATTCTCATGGTACAGAATTATGTATGGTGCAGAATTCACGGGAAGTGAAGCCTAGAGCTTGGAAATTTTAATTTGTCTACTAAAATAGATATATTTTGTCTTTTTAGAAGTGCTAAGAGTTTCAGGCTAGGTAGTTGAACATTTACCAAAGCAAGAAGGAAACGCTGTGGGCCCTGTTATTGTTCCTGAAATGTTCTTTTGCTGCAGTGAACAGGTATTTGGAGTGCAGCATTTGAGGAGAGCTGACGGAACAAGACTTTCAATCTGGCGTGTGATCAGCAAATAAACCACAGGGAGTGGGGAAAATAGGCTTTAAAAGCATGTACCTAATGTGCTTTAGTTCTGAGATGTCTGAATGAAAAAATTCACAGACACAGCCAGAGAGTAGTAAGTATAAATCCAGGAAAGCTGTATACTTGAGCTTGTACTTGCAGAAAAGGCTTTTGGTAACTGCTCTTCTACCTGTCCTTTTAATGAATGGAAATTTTGCTTTGGAATCATTCATTAAGGAAAATAAACAAAGAGAAGTATTTATTATTCCCAAACCTTCCAACACACTGCAGCAAATTGAAATCCATGGGATGTCTGTTCAAACAGCACTCATAGTGCTGAGCAAAGATATCCCAGCACTGGGAGGCGCCTCCTGAAGTTTCATTTTGAGGAGCTGGAACTGGAACTGATTGAAGGTGGGAGCTGCACAGTGAAAGGTTGGCCAAAGCCTGTGTGCATCACCTCCCTATTGAGTGCACTGAAAGCTGGGTTTCTGTAACCAAAGACATCTAGGGAAAATTGCACAGCTTGTCAACTTCAACTCCTCAGCACAAACGGTGGAGGCAGAAGTGTTCATTGGGACTGCCCAGCACTGCAGCTTCCAAGCAGCTTGATCAGCAAGTGGTTCTGATGGACACCTGGATGTTCTCTAGGATCTGGGAGCTGCGAGCTGAAACCCTCTGAAGGGTGGAATGATAGAATCACAGCATGGCCTGGGTTGCAAAGGCCCACAGCGCTCCTCCAGCTCCAACCCCCTGCTGTGTGCAGGTCGCCAACCAGCAGCCCAGGCTGCCCAGAGCCACATCCAGCCTGGCCTTGAATGCCTGCAGGGATGGGGCATCCACAGCCTCCTTGGGCAACCTGTGCCAGGGGTGGACGGTCAGTGTGTTTTTCCTACTTCTTTGTCAAGCACTGCTCCTCTCTGAGGAGGTAACTATCTTCTGAGTGTTTAAGCTTGTCTTTCAAGCACCTGGCACATGCATGTCCATTTGCCAAGCTGCAGCATACTGAGTGGTGCTGTGTGGAGCCAGGAGTTGGACATGATGACCCTTATGGGTCACTTCCAACTATCTGGGAAAATAGGGTGACTGAGAGCAAAGTGTAATGAATTTCATGTAGCTCTCTGACAAGATGTGTAGATTTGCTTGTGTCTAATTTGAACAAATTGACAGTATGGAATACTGTCAGAAGAAAGGAAAAGGGATTATTGGGTTACTGAGGAACATGGTAAAATGCAAGGATACTTGCAAAAAAAAGCATAAGTTGACTTAAAAAGAAGAGAATAAAAGCTATCACACTGTTTTATGTTCTCCCAAAGGGAAATTTAGTGAAATTGTACTTGGTGTAAGCATGAAATGTGGGTTTACCTTGCTCGAACGAGTATTATTTTTATTTAGATGAGGGTGAAGATCTAATATTAATTGGAACATGACCTATTAGTAATCATGCAAAACGTACTCATCCTAGTTTTTTTTACTTCTCTTAAGCTATCTATGCACTCAGTTTTATGTGTACTATATGGAAGCCTGCTTTAAAGTCTAAAAATATGCTATTAAAATAAATAACTTCTAATGAAAGTCTTTTATACTTAAAAAACTCAATACTTAAAAGGCCTGTCAGCTTTACAATACTTAGCCCATCAGATATAACTCTGCGTTTGAGGCTTGGGGTGCTGTTGGAATGAATGTACTCACAGTACTTCGAGGTGTGCACTTACAGCATCACCTTGAGTTGTTACAGAAGCGGTATTAAAGACCTCCTGTGATAAAATGCTTAGATTGCCCTTTGTTGTGCATGTGTACCCAAAGCACTACAGAAAGCTCAGTGTTTGGAGAGAATTTTATTTCATCCTTATCTAATATATCCACAAATAATAGAATCACAGAATGGGTTGTGTTGGAAGGGACCCCAAGGATCATGAAGTTCCAACTCCCCGCCACAGGCAGGGGCACCAACCTCCATATCTAATACTAGACCAGGCTGCTATAGAAGGGAATTCAGTATGCAAAGAGAAAAAGCCCAGCTCAAGAGCACACACATAGCACTCATAGCTGGCCATAGTTGTTCACTAGCTGGCTCTGTGCTGTACATTATGTTGCACCAATTACGCTTTGAGAGGTTCCTGATCATTTTACAGCATTAGTGAGATCAGATCTTGTAGAATGAAAAAGCCAATTACATAAACACAAGGCCGTGCAGACGCACTCCAGCGACGCTAAAGCTGCAATCTGTCTTTAGCAGCGGTGGTTTTATAGCACACGCTCTCATACTTAGCCATGCTCACATCGATCTGGAGGGCTCTGTCTCTGCACAGCTATGCCAGCAGCTCAGTTTAGAGCAGGATTTAATATCAGATAAACCCTATGAATTAAAACTTATTTAAAATCAGTCTGATTTGACTTTCTAATTTCTATCTTGGGTAGGAGAACCACTTGGAAGCTTTTCCAAGAGCAAGGAGCAACATTCGGCAAATGGTTTTTTACCCATTGACAAAAATGCCTTTTGTAAGATGCAGCGGTGTGCTGCTTTAGGACACCTGGCTTTAAGCTGTGAATCACTGCCTTTTTAAAGACTGAAGAGGAGGTAAGAGCAGATATTATAAGTAAAACACTTACGCAGTCATGAGGACTGTCAGAGTATGTGCTCTCATCATGAAAAAATACACCTTGAGTGTTTGGACTTTCAAGCATGCAAAAAATGTAAGATGTATATTATTTTGTCTCTGACACTCAGCTGTAGGAAAAAATGGATTGAAATAATCCCTGGGGTAACTCCTCCTGCCCCCATATGACTCCCAGGCATGAATGCACTGCAGTGCTTTTGTTTCTAGCTGTTAACGGATACTTAAAAAAAGAGGGAGATTTCCATAATCAAGGTGCTATTCAGCCATGAGTTCTGAGGCATCCTGGGTATGTAGGTTCTACTGTGGCAGAAGCAAGGAAGTTAGCATATGTTGCCTGGACTGAGCTGGAGCTTCACAGAGCCTGAGGCAAGGTAGTCAAGCAAGCAGCAAAACATCAATTTAATTGCTGTTAATACAGCAAGACTTCTTTACTGTGCTTTTCCAAAATCTTACTTTTTTTCTCAGTAAGAAATGCATTTTTTACCCCTCTTCTAAGGATAGCAGCTTATTAGTAGTTTTCATCCTAGTTAAACAGCAGCATCTTCCAAAGCATGAGTTATGCATGACTCCTTTCAACCAGCGTCAGCAGCAACCGGAGCTTAATTCCACTGCTTGAACACTTCCTTCTGCCTCCCAAAAAAGTACAGGCTAACTAAATGGCTGGAAAGAGAAATGGCATTTGGGACATGGGGGAAAGGAAGATTTAAGGATGGAATGTTTGCAGCCATAGGAAGAAGAAGGAAATGTGTGCAATGGTAGGAGTACAGGCACCGAGTTGGATGACAAAGCATCTTTGGGAAAACAAAGTTTGGGAACCCTTGGAAAAAGACGAATGTCAATTTAAGTTAGGGAGATATTAATTGAATGAGTGTGTAAGGAAGAGATAGAGATGAATATGTAGGTGAGTACCTAAAGCACAGCCCAGATCGATTACTTGCTGCAGTCAGCATCATCCGTGCAATGTAAAAAAGATTGAATGTGTGCTATAAAATGCACCATTTAACAAAGTCCAAGCTATTAAGTAATTAGAATGTAATATGTGAACATGCTGAATATGCTTATTTAAATGTAAACAGCTATTCACTGTTTATTTTTAGCACGGGAAATTATTCAGCTTGTTTTTTTGTCCTTGCTGTTTCAGATATTAGTGATCTGCTGCAGGTCCCCAAGCCATCAGTGAGAGGTGGCTGCCCTCTGAGCAGTGGCAGCCAGGGATTCTGCTGGAAGGGTGTACGAACTGCAGAGGAAACAAATGTGAGGTGGGTAATAAATATTCTTTGCTCCAATGGACTGAGGGAATACTGACATTGCATTTCTACTCACAGAGTGATCAGTAGTATGGCCATTTGTCAGTGACGTTAAGGACAAAGCCTGAATGCTTAACCAGTGCCTAATATTACCCACTCAGTGGGAAAGATTAGCCACAGGAGTAAATGGGTTGACTTATAAGATGGGGAAATAGTTCATTCAGGTGAGACGAAGAGAACTGAAGCTGGTTGTGTGCTTGCACACAGCTCTCTGGGCTCTGTCCCTGCAATTGGATGACTGAAGGCAGATTACTTTGCCTGCCTTTTAGAAGTTACGCCAGATAGCAAAGCTGTAAGCTCTGTAATTTCCCAAATGAAGACTACAGTTTTGTTCCCATTTATGCCTTCCAGAAGTGAAGCATAGCGTGTCTGCAAGGCCTTTCTGATGCTAACACATGCTGGTCCAGCAGCTGGCAGCATTAAGCAGAGCTTTGCTCATGATATGGTTAGTCCTGCTGCTGCTATTAGTCCCAGCCATCATAAAGAGCAGGGAAAAGAAATGCTCATCTGCCACAAAAAGGATGCAGATGCATCTCTTTTCCAGTAATACGAACAAGTAAACCTGTGTGTGGACTTTCTGGTGGGTCATCCTTAAACCAAATAGTGAGGTGCCAAATTTAGACCTAAGACTTTTATTTAAAGATCTCTGATGCTATTAGCCTTTTGTGACAGCCAGTCATTCACTTCTTTCTAGATTCTGAAAAATACATGAGTACCTCTCATCAGCTTCTCCTGAAGCATGTGAATTTTTAGGTCTTTTGGATTGAAATTAACATCAGGAAGGAAGAGCTGTATGTGCAAATACTCTTTCCACAAGAAGCATAAGAAAACAAAGAATCTTGTCAGGCTCTATTTAAGCTGGGTGCTCTAGCAATCATAACAACCGTCCAGTCCCACCCTCTGCTGTGGGCTGGGTGTCCCGAGCTCAGGCTGCCCAGGGCCCATCCATGGCCTTGGCACCTCCAGGGATGGGGCACCACAGCTCTGGGCAGCAGTGAGGTCCCTCCCACCTGAACTGTTCTACAGTTCTGTGATTCTGTGGTCACTTCTGATGGATCATCTGTAGCGCAGGTTGGAGGTATTGGTGGTGCCTCGTGGGATTTCATGTTTGGTGTCTCAGGTGTTTTGGCCATCGCTGGATGTTTGGTAGGATTTGAGCAGAGATATCTGGTTATATGAAGTGCATTGAATAGAGGATAACTGTGGTATCACATTAAATAAATCCTGCTGCACAGGGAGAAAACTTTCAGGAAAAATCAGGTTGAGAAAAAAAACATAAAATATGATGTTTGTTGCTCTCCTGCAAAAGTATTTCATAATAAAAGATGACATTTTGGAATGGATCTGTAGAACAATTTCTTTGGTAGGGGAGGTTGGCAAGGGACTGATTCCATGCTCTGCGGAACTAAGAAAGAGATCTTTTCCCTCTGCTTTTGTTAAAAAGATAGGCTTTTTATTTGTTTGTTTCTGTTTTTATGAACATAAATATCATAGAATGAATCATGGAATCCCAGCATGGCCTGGGTTGCAAAGGCCCACAGCGCTCCTCCAGTCCCAACCCCCTGCTGTGTGCAGGTCGCCAACCAGCAGCCCAGGCTGCCCAGAGCCACATCCAGCCTGGCCTTGAATGCCTGCAGGGATGGGGCATCCACAGCCTCCTTGGGCAACCTGTGCCAGTGCCTCACCACCCTCTGGCTCAAAAACTTCCTCCTCAGATCCAACCTCAACCTCCCCTGTCTCACTTTAAAACCATTCCCCTTGTCCCATCACTATAACATATTAGAAACCCAACATATTAAACACAGAAGATACATTTTCTAAAACTAATGTAAAAAGTACTAGAACTTTTCTAGGGGTTGTGATTTCCTCCTGAGGTATTTCAGGGTCCATTTGCACACTGCCATTTTACTGCACTCCAGCTTGCCTGAGCTGTGAGAGGCTCTGTAGCTGTGGCAGTCTGCAGATCTTCCTCTTTGGCCCTGTCCTTGTTGAGGTTCCTCCACCTCGGGAGGACTCAAAGACCACCATTAACTTCACTTACATCTCTGGGAGCTGGGTGTGTGATGCAGCTGTGTCAGTGCTGCTCAGCCCTAGCTGGACAGGATGGGTTGGGATGCAGTTGGAAAAGAGGAGTGAAGGGAGCTGAAAGTACCCTCTGCTGATTCTGTGCTGTGTGAGAGGAGAAGGAATTCCATCACACTGTCCTTGCAGAAGGAATTACAAAAACATGAAGACAAAAATGTCAGCAGATCGTTGTAATTCAGCTTTATCTCCCCTGAAAGGAAAATCCAGAGTTTGGCTTGTAATCATTTTCAATTACACTGCAGACTCAAAGCTGGCAGATTTTTCTGAGACCAATTTTGAAGATTTTAAATGGAGAGATCAGAGGAAGCTGCACAAAACTCATTCAAAGATTTCGCTTCCTAACCCCTAAATAACAAAAGGTTAAAGATAAGAGAAGTCGTTCAGACAGAAAGGAGATGTGGAGACAATGAAGAAATATGATCTTATACCTTATAGTAAAATGAATAATTCATATCCCTTAAGTGTATCAGACCAAGACCAAAAAGTCACACTGCTGTCTTTGTTTATAGGAACCCTGATCTCTGCCTGGAAGGGTGTGATGCTCTCCAGCTATTTCTAGGTTTGTTTCTGCTAGATGTGCTGACATTCAACGTACAAGACCTGCAGACAGGCACCATGGCTCTCCATTTAGAATTTTAAATGGAAAACCAAAATATTTTCTTCTGCCTCGTGCATTTGAAAAAAATTAAATGCAAATGGGAGATTGCCAAAAGAATTTAAAGAATATTAACAGATTCCATTTTTTGATCACTATGCAACAAGGCAAAAGCCAGCACCTCAGTGGAGCTTCAGAGTAAGTGTTTTCTTTTTTAATATCCTGATGGCAATAATCTGCTTGATGTTTGATGCCAGTTCTGCTGATGATTGATATGATGGATAAGTTATTAAGCAGGAGTGATGGACAATCTTTCAGGAGTAATTACTTTAACAGCAATAAAAAGGAGTATATGAAGTACACATGATGACACCTTTGTAATGGCAACAGTTGCTTTTGGAAGCTCTCTCTGTAGCTATGTCATGCTGCACCAGCACAATTGCTAAAATAATTGTACCCTAACAACCATGGGGGACAAACTAAGCTATGCTCCTGAGTGCCGCATCTACACGTTTTAAGTGCTTCACTACTTTCCCAATTCCTTTCCATGCACCTTATGTCCTTTTTTTTTTTTCTGTGCACTCTTTTTCTCTCTCTTTTTTAATCATTGTTTTCATGTTTTTCTAATGAAAAGACCTGGAAATTCTAACCCCATTCCCAGTAGTGCCTGCATCCATTCCCATGCAAGTGTTATCTGCAAATTCAGATGACCCCCTTAGAACTTTGATGAAAGGGGGTAAAATTATGAGGAAATCTAACATGAATGTCTTTCAAGTTTGTGGAACATTCTATTCACTATAATAACATAAGGAAGGCTATATTGCCTTCCACATGAGGAGAATGCCAAAATCCTTTCTTAATAATAATAATAATAACAGTAATAATAATAGTAATAATAATGGCTTCTTTCCAATCCATTACGACAGTTAAACGAATTTGCATGTTCTTTTCTATTTCCTTATAGAAGGTGCTCCCTTCAGAAAAATGCTATCACTCTTGGCAATCTTGTTGTTATCCTTGAATTTGGATACCAAGAATGGCATTGGAGCTTGAGCCTGGGAAATGCTAATCCATGAATACCAGGCCAGAGAGCTGCTGCAGACTAGAAAAGAAGTTATTGGCATCCTGCTCTGCTTGCCTGTTCCATGGGTGTTGAACAGCTGGGCCCATGTTTCCACCCAGAAACTCTTTTGTGTACAGATATTTCTTGGATGTGCTCATCACTATTAAAGGATTGTGTTACAGGATTACCTCAAACAATGTGTGTGTTCCAGCCATTTCTTTCCTAAGAAGAGTTTTGTGCAATGATGTCTTCATTTTGAAATTTCTTGGAGGTTCATGCCATCAGTTCTCTTCCACTGGGGATGCTTTGACCTGTACCTCATTTGTTTCTCACCTGTGACTCATAATTTTATTTTCTGAAGATGCAATTTTTGGGAGATGTAATTTTTGTGCACTGAGAACTGTTAGGATGAATTACAGGGAGTCTGGCAGATGGTTGACAGCAAGCAGCAAGTCAGCCTGGTTGACCAGATGATCTCTTTGGAGTCAGGTTGCTACAAAAACTGTGAAATGTGCTGCTCTTATACTGAGTTGTGAAGTTGTCACTTGGCACTTGGGATGAGTGTTGGGATGGCTCAGCCTCCTTTGCACCACAGAGTTACGCACTGCTCTTCCTTCCACAGCTGACTTTTACTTGTCCCAGAAGAATGGGACCCATCAACTTCAGTTACCATCCAAAGCTTCCTGGTCATGTCATGTAGTGTGTTTGCTTTCAGTTAGCAGAGTGAAGGTGGCCATTTTCCTTGATGAAGCTGACAAGCAGTAAGTTGTTAAACTGCAGAAACTCCATTTCTGTCACTCATGTGTCAGAAGTGATGGATTTACTGGGCACAGGCCTCCGGGCACTTTGAAGTTGAGGGCTTGGCTGAGCCCAAGAGCTGTATCACATCAGCTGTCCTTGCTAGTGTGAGTATGTTCTCTGCTTTATGTGTTTACCAAAGCATTTTTTGTCCTTACAGGTGCTTGTGAATACCACCTTATTAGCACCTGATTGTGTTTTAACCACATAATTCAATAAGGCCCTGGGAAAGCCTATACTGGCACTAGGAAAAATTAAACAAATTAAGACGTAAGATTGTTACCTTAGTCTATACTAAAGACTAAAAATAATAGTCTTTTTTTTTTTTTAAATTATTATTTGTCTGGAGAGGAGAAGGTACCTGTTTAGAATAAAAGCTCTCAGATACTCTCAAAGTATTTGTCTGTTCTTTGTTTCAGGAACTTCAGGTTGTTGGGGTTTTTTAGCTCTATCAATTGGTTTCTAAACATCTCCACTTCTGTCTTTAGAGTAGATCTTGTTTGGCGCACAGGAAAACTGCTGTTGTGGAACCTGTTGGGGCTGCATTGTATTTTCTTCCCCAGGCTTTAAAAGAACTCTAACCTGCATATTATTGATTTTTCTTTTACATGAGGTGGTCCAAGAGCTGGAGGTGCTGAGAGGAAGAGGAGATTAGAGATCTTCTCAAGCATCCCCTGGGGAATCTTCCAAGATTCTCTATCTTGCAAGAAAAAGGGAAACAAGACTTGTTAGTGATTTTCATCACAGATGGACCTCATAATTGGAAGAGGGGACCTTCAGAAATTGGTTTGTGTAAACTTGATAACCATGGGTGCCTCTATTGCCGAACACCCTCTGCAAAGCAATGAGAACATTCTGTGCTTCCCTCCAAAACAACCTGATGTCATCTTACACTGCTAATGGTGAGACTGGAAGAGCATCCAGGAGAGGTGAACCCGCAGTAAGAGGGAAATAATGCCCTGTTCTCTCTACTTGTTTTGCCTGCGATCTGCTGCCTACTAGAACAAGCTGTTCATTTCAGATAGTGGCATTTATTTTTGAACTCTGCCCTTAGTTTTATTACTGAAGGACTTGGGAACAAATGCTCTTGCCCAAGCCACGTTTGCCAATTGTGTAACCTCAGCCGTGCATATTATTGCATAGCTAATTTTTGCATCAACACCCTGCCAAGCCAACTGTCCCATTTTTCCTCTGTTTTTATGCACTGAGGGTAATTTTGTACAGTTCTGGCTCAGTGAGCCTGTAGAGCAATCAGTTACCAGGCTCATGGATTTTCATTGCACTCGTGCTTCTGGGAAGCGCCCAAAGACTTCTGTGCCATCCTATGCTATGCTCACATCCCTGTTTTCTTCCACAGCCATGAGCAAACAGCTGCTTCCAGGTCTGTGTGGCTTACAGAGCACAGCCACAGCATTTGCACAGGATGACAATTTAAGCGAAGAAACCTCTTTGATGGGTCAGCAGGGGGAAGGCCCAATTGGAATAAAAACATCAAAGTTTATCTGAGACAACTGCAAGAAATTCTGGAAGTGCTTCAGCCAAGAAAAGAAAAAGATTTTGAAATTTGAATTTGTCTCCTGATGGTGGTTTGGATGTGAACACACATCCAGTAGTTAAGCAACCACTGAGTGTGAAATCTGGTGTACAAGAGATGGGTGCTGACATCCTTTGTTTGGCTCCACTGTAATTACTTATGTAAATCAATTACAGAAATTATATTATGCTGGGTAGAACCTTCCCCAGTTTCCAGATGTCAAGGTAAATGTTGGAGATTAGAAAAATATCAATAGGAGATGAGCAGAGCTTGCACCTTTAAGAAGCTTTGAAAATCTGTATGTCGTACTTTTCAGTTTTGGGTAGGAGAAGAATTATAATGAAGAATTTTGGCCTTGGGGCTGATCCTTGCTCAGAATTGAGTCAAGACAGAGGATCGGTGAGGCACTGGCACAGGTCACCCAGAGAGGTGGTGGGTGCCCCATCACTGGAGACACTCAGGGTCAGGCTGCCGGAGCACCTGGTTGAGCTGTAGGTGTCCCTGTTCATTGCAGAGGATTTGGATGAGATGGCTTTTATGTGTCCCTTCCAACTCAAACAATTCTGTGATTTTATGCTTATTTGGATTGGTTTCCAGTTGTTGTCTGTGTTAAAACCTGACAAACAACCGTCCTCCTTCCAGCAGCCAAGCATGGAGTAATCTGCACCTACATCCAACAAATACAGGAAGACCTTTCCAAAATGCTTGGCATTACTCAGGAATGATTTTAGATGATCTACTGTAAAAATTACCAGATCTTTTTTGATCTCTGCCAAATGCTTACCTTCAGAAACTACTATGAGATTTATAGGTAACGTTGCAGTTAATTCTAACAGCGTACACAGGGAAGCATAAGAACAATGTTACAGAAACACCTGAAATGACATCTCATAACTACAGTGTGAAAAAAATTGACTATCATAGGAACCACAGCTCTTCAACTCACCAGGTTTAATACCAGGTTGCTGCATTACTGTTCTACCTTTATCACTTCCCAGTTAACAGCAGTTGCTGGGGCTACAAAACATATTAATCTGACCACTGAGAACTGCAAATTCTTGGCAGCTGCATTCATTTATTTATTTTTTGTAAAGGGCTAAACTCAAATCTGAGTTTTACAGGTCCTGAAAGGGATTTTATCAGTAATGTCATTGCTTACAAAGATGAATATAGAATTTGTTTCTGATATCTCTCCACATGTGCTTGCTACCCGAGGTAAAAGCCTAACAATGCACAAATACCACCATGTTTTCTCATAGGTCAGACAGGAGCCCTCCCAGTTCAAAGCTGTTTTTCTTTCTAGCATGATCAGTGACGTTGATGTAAGTGCAGCGATATACGTTTCCATGAATTTAGGATGTTCACACTACTGGCCAGTCCTAAACAGCTTGGAAGGTACCTGGTCAGTTCCATGGATAAGGAATTAGGTCTTTTACATGATTCGCCTATGCAATTTCACAACAAACTTTCAGGTCAGTGCCTCCTACTCATCGGATTCAGTAGATCTCAGGACTGGCAGAGCTGCATTCTGTCCCGGATATCCCCGTGGGAGCTCAACAAATTGAATTGTGCTAGATGCCGTACACTGAGCCTTCTGCAGCAGAAGGATCTGCACTGAAATATTCTCTGCTAATGCACAGCAGATTGGTTCCATCCAGGCCAAAATTTTGGGTTAGGGCAAGCAGTTGCATCACTCCATCTTAATTAGTTAATGCTCCCCACATGAACCATGGTAAGTGGGAAAGGCTCTCTGCTGCTCCTCTCCATTCCAGCATAAAGTGCAATGGCATTCGTTACCAAAATGCCAATTACAGTCTCATAACTGCAGCAAGCTAAAATCAGAGGTGCTTAAAACCATTAATTTGATTGCTTTCAATGTGTATTCCTCCAGTGTCAGTGGTTAAAATTGAAAATCTGAAATAAAACCTGGCAAAGGATTTGAAATATTGCTGTTTTTTTGGTAACCAGATTTTTTTGTGTGTGTGTGAACTAGGCTTTACAGTTATTTTTCACTGTTCTGTAAAGGCAAAAGTAAAAACTACAGAAGAGTTATGTATGTCCCTACCCTGTCTGGCTTCTGCTAGAATTGAGCTGAGTATTTTTTCTGAAATATTTACTAGCTTTACTTCAGATGATTTCCAAGAAGATCTCAGGACAGCCTAGAAATAGCCCTTCGGAAAGGGAAACCTTGCAAATGCAGGAAAAAATTGCCTTTAATTCCTCTACATCTGTGCTTTACAATGCTGTGAAACTTGGGTTGTGCCTGACGTGAAGTTAATTGTTCTGTTATTTGAACTCTGTGACACAACACGGAGCCTGGATAATTAAAAACATGTACGATGAGAAGATGATTGAGAGCAATTTCCTGTCTTTTCCACCCCAAACCAATCTGATTGTATTAGATCTCATGGAATGATTCAAGTCGGAATTCACTCACAATTTATCATTGGTGGGCTGAACCTCCTGTAGCTGTAGTACAGCTGCAGTATACTGAAAAAAAAAGGATGAACACATGTCAAGTACTTCCAAGTATTGGAAGTAGTATTAGTATTATTACTTAGTATTTCCCTTTATGGCCTTGTCTCCTTGTGGGGTGCTTTCAGTAAGATCCAGAGGCTGTGGGTCCACCCCAAACAGGGATGCTGCAATTGGTGTTCTTTACTACCTACAACAGCATGTTGGTTTGTTGGGTTTTTCTAATACTCTTTACTGAACTTCCAAGAATTGAGCCATTTCTGTACTTGAAAAAAGAATTATGAGATGTAGCACAAGAAAATTATTAATTTTATACTTCAATCATTAATTTACCTCATCCAGAAGCACTAAGCATCTATTCTGAAGCTGTACTAGATGCACATAACACTTTTCGAAGAGCAGGATGTTTAAGGCCAAATATTACTGTTTTTTTTTTACACATGGAGAAGAGTGAAATAACTGTTCTGGATATCTTTTCTTGCAGTTTGATGGGACACAGCCTTTGTTTCACTTCTTGCAATTCTGCTCATGCAGTGATGCACAGCAACCCTGGGGAGTCGCAAAGGGAAAAGTCATTCATCTAGCCCTGATCACAGGTGAAACAGATAAGAAAAGCAAACAAGTGAATGAAAAAACAGCAAAACTACCCCCCAAATCCTCAGTTCTAAGCAGTTTTGAAATAAAACATTTCTTAAGCCATCTTTCACTTTAATTTCAGGAATCTGACCTCCAACCAGAGAGTAAGAAAGGCTGTTTTGCTGTGGCACGATGCTTAAAGATGTGGAATCTCAGAAGTGAGCTTACTTGGATCAAAATGATTTGGGCAGTGCAAATTTGCATTCAAAGCTCTGTGATAATTTTGGGAAAGCAGACCCTCATGTTCTAGAGTCGAGAGCCCTGCCAGCAGAGAGGAGCCTTCAGGGGGCCAAAGCCGGGCAGGGGCTCCTCTGGGCCCTGACTTCACCAGTGCCTCTGTAACTGCAGACCCTATGGAGCTGAATCCCAATGAGATGCCTGTTGATCCCCAGCCTCCTCCCCCTCCTCTCTCCCACATTTCTGTATTTCTAGCCCCATGCCTCCATCGTGCCTTATTTGTCTGTTTTTTTCTGTTGAACTGGAGAGAAAATCTTGGGACCCAGCTGCTGCTCTCTGACCTATGGCTGTCTGCAGGGAAGGGCTGAGCCTTCACTTCAGCCTGGCCCTCCTGCCAGAGAAAGTATCTGCTTCTCCTCTGGGAATGTTTAAAAATTCATGTGGGCAGTTTTTAAGAAAATGTCAAGGCAGTCCTTGATAGTGTGCTTTCTCAGGAAGAAATGCCAACAGATCCTGGACAAGGCTTGAAATCTGACATTAATGAAAGCTTGGCTGGATCTCTCAAACTATCTGCTGCTGAACATATCAGAAACCCAAACGATGTGCGAGTTGGAGAAGGATGTGGGTGAGGATGCCACAGTAAGGTAATGACACAAGAAATGGCAGCAGAGAAGAGAATTAAAAATAACCATAACCATTAAGGATGTGTGGACCACGTGGTAGGATGTTATGTGATGGGCAAACAAAATATTGGAAATGGGAGAGTATAAGCAAGGGGGTTTTTCTCTTTTTAAGGACAGAATGAGTTGTAACTGAAGGTTAATTGCAGGATACTGTTATTAGGCATTAAAGAGGAATTTGTTTTGCAGAAGCACCAGATGCTTATTAAGTTTCAGGGGAGGGAATGTACAAAAGAACATTACCAGCAATGGCAATAAAGGTACATAAGTAGGATATAAAAATGGGAATAAAAAACCTCTTTTTCACAGAGTACAGCGTATTACAAATATAGAATCAATCTCTCTCTGATCAACTGCTGGCCAAGGAGAGAATCATAGAATCCTCAGTTGGAAGGGAGCTCTGATGGCCATCAGCCCAACTCCCTGCACTGCACAAGGACACCACAGCTACATCAGGTTGCCCAGGGCCTGATCCAGCCTGGCCTTGGAGGTTCCAGCCATGGGGCTTCCACCACATCACTGGGCTGTACCTTGCACTGACACACAGCTCACTTTTCTGCTACTTTTCAAAGAAAATATTGCCAAGTAACAATAACAAACGTAAAGCACTATCTCTGTTTGAAGTGTTTTCTTCCTAAGCTTTAGCAGAGATTACATCCCTGACTCTGTGAAATGCTGAAGTCACGAAGGCCTTAGGCTAAATGTGCTTCTTCTTTTGTAATAGTGCCTGAACTGTAGCTGAAGGCTGTGCCCATTCCAATTTCCCCTTCTTTGATTGCCTTACTGCTACGTGTTGATGCATGCATCATTTCTTCACCTTGATAAAAACAAATAATGCTCAAACTGCAAACTTCCACTGACTGCAAACTAAAGTGAACATTCAGGTATCTTTGAGCAGCACTGCATTAACACTGTGGTATCCAGCAGTAATGCAAACATGCTCAGGGGTTGCCAGCTGAACTCGTGTGAGCCTTTCTCCTGCAGTGGGTGATATCCTGTGACCACGCTGATACTCGGGGCTCTGGAGAACCCACTCACACCAGAAACACATTCAAGCACTTGCTAACTTCAGCTCTGCTTTGATGTCAGCCATCTGGTAACTGAAAGAACCATAAACAGCTGCTGCATGTTTTGCTTGGTGATGATCTGAAAGTGCAGGAATAGCTTTCCTGCTGTGCTTCTCTCCTGTCCTCAGTCAATTGGTTGCTCTGAGCTTCTACTTCCCTTTGTCAAGTTCCTAAAAGCATTTCTCAGCCTTTGAAGTATTTTGAAGGCCCTGAATTCTGTTACAGCGACTGCTACAGAAATGCAAACCATTGCTGGCATATGATAGCACATTTTTGATTGTTGAAGGATGCAAAAGTCTGCAGCGCAGAGAAAAAAGAGCTGGAAGGGGAAGAGTTACAGTGGGGATAAACAGCAGCCTGCTGAAAATGAATTCTGATTACCTGTATCCATGTACTATTCCTGATTGTGTCAGCTCTTGGGGTTTTATACCTCGCTTTTATATACAGTACTTCAGGAAGGGAGACCCTCAGCACAGTGTGGTCGATCCCAGCCCCAGATGGAGCAGCACGCTTCTCCCCCCACATGGCAGCACGGGGCCCTCATGCATTGCAGGGAGCTGTGATCTCTAACAAGACCTTCTAAAATTAGGGCAACTCTATAGAAGGAATTAAGACAAAAATTAAAAAAATCAAAATAATAAAAAAAAATCAAAACCAAAGAGCAACACAAAATATGTTTTCAATCCAAAACATTTCAGTGGTTGCACTGTGTGCTGAAAGACATTTGTTGTCTACAGATACAAACAGAAAAAAAACATAGCTACAACTGTTGGCAGTAGACTTGCTTTCAGCTTTTTGTCTTTCTCTCTTCCTTCCTGAGCTGGGCTAGGAGGAGCTCTGCTCTGTGCATGGCATCCTGGACTCCTCATAACATCATGGAATCATAGAACAGCTCAGGTTGAAAAGCCCTTAAAGATGATGGAGTCCAACCGCAGCCCAACCATCCCACCCCAACTCAAACAGCTCTCTGCTAAATCATGGCCCTGAGCACCACATCCAAACGGTTTGAAACACAGCCAGGGATGGGGACTCCACCACCTCCCTGGGCAGCCCATGGCAGTGCTTAGCAGCCCTTTCTGTAAAGTTTTCTCTGCCCATGTTACTGTAGAATGGCTGTAAGTGAGGACAGAATGACCATGGATCACATATCATCTACTTGCACACAAAACTGTGTGACTAATGCTTGCTTTGTCTTGTCCTTCCTCTATGAGTAGGAGTGTGTGTCAGTGTGGTATTTAGCTCCGGAGATTCATTGCACTGCAGTTCTTACAATGTCTCTGAGGAGCCTTTCCTGCACGGATCTATTACATCTGATCCCTGCCCTTGAGAAGTGGAATTGTCTGCTGTTCCGAGCAGGTGAGTTTTGTTGCATGTTGAGCTCAGGATAACTGAATAGTTTGATGAGAAGAGAATTTCTCCTTCCTTCCCAACCTGGCAGTTCAGTGCAGAGGTTGTGCAGAAGTTGTGTAGAATCCACCCTAATGGTGAACAGATCGTGAATGTGTCACGTTAACGTATGACTAACCAAAAATGAAACCTCTTCAAGATGGATGAAGATTGTGCACTGTCTGTAACAACTTCTGTTGCTTTGAGAAAGTCTGTTGCTGTCCTCTCCAGCTTGGGCAGGTAGGAAGCTGTGGAAGTGCATGGTCTGAGGGCAGGGACTGCAGACCTCAGGTCTTTATCAGACCAGGGATTCAATCTGAGCTGCCTCCACCTGAAGCCATTTATCTTATTGTACAATCCAATTCCCTTTTCTGTTTATCATCCTGGACTATCCCTGTCCATCATAGACGTTGAGACACTATCAGTTTCTTTTAAAAAAATTAATGTTTTCCACTTTACCTCATCTTAAAATGTTTTTATTTCTTATTTGTCTTGCCAGTGGCAGAACGAAGTTGGAAAAGAATAGAGTTTGAGATCATTCACTCTCCAGGCAGCCACCCTGATGTGAGCACAGGGAAGAGTTGCTCAGTCTTGGTGACAGTGCCAGATTCAGACCTTTGTCTTTAAAAGATCATTTCCTATCTTTAGTGCACAAACATTTTATTTCTCCTTTCATAGAATCACAGAATGGCTTGGGTTGGAAAGGACCTCCAAGATCATCGAGCTCTAACCCACCTGCTGCATGCAGGGCTACCAACCTCCAGATCTAATGCTTTGTATTTGTCCTTTGTATTTCCCCCATGACTCAAAGCAGCAAACTCCTTCTCCTCTGTCTTCAAAAGGTGATTGCAAACAGACAACAGTCTGCATTTCCATGGAAAGGGTGTGCCATACGTGACTTGGTCAGGTTTTATCGTTCACACCACTGGCACATCAGTACACTTCATTAAATCAGGTGAATTTCTCCTGGCAGAGGACCAACATGCTAGAAGTTTCACTTTTATGAAGATCAGACACACTGTAAATGTTCAGGACTTTTTCCTCCGGCAGGGATGTGGGTAAAGTTGCCCAGGGACCACAGCTGCACTGAGGCCTGCAAGTGAGATGTGATAGGCTACAAAAATGGAGAAAAGCAATGACCAGTACTGGTGCCTGGCTGAACCAAATCTCTGTTTTATCCCCAGCTCATGGCTGTTACTGCCGTCAGTCTTGTTTATCATGCCTGGCAGGTGAATCTAGCTTGTTAAGAATCACTGCTATCTTCAGAGCAAGAATGCATTGTTCCTGCAGTGCTAATAGAACAGAGTAACTCAGTGCTATAAAAGAACACTATGAAGACAGACTGATTGAAAATAAGGGTTGTATGGGATCCAGTTGCTCTTGGTCAGTGTAGTTCTTCTGACCATGGTACCTTTCATGTCATGCAGTCTGATCAAGTTCATGCAGTCTGGAGATAATTATGCTTTTGTTTGTGAAATTCTTCTTTCAAGAGAAGTGCAGTAAGGATTGTCTGACTTGTAAGATGCACATGAGTCACTGTAAGGTTCTAGGAACATGACAGTTATCTGATAGAAGGGGGCCTGGGCAGCCTGAGCTGGGGGGAGCACCCAGCCTGCAGCAGGGTGTTGGGACTGGATGGGCTTTGAGGTCCCTTCTAAGCCAAGCCATTCTGTGACTATGATTCTATGATTCTACAATCTGCTGACACCTCTTTGTAACCACAGCTCTCATCCTGCTCCCTAGGCAAAGATCTACTGCTATCTCTGCTTACCTGTTTGCAAAGCCCTGGGAAATAAAAATCTTCCTCTTCACAATATGCTAATGGTTCACTAACTCTCAAATCAGTGCAGTTCTTAACAAAGAATAGGACAATCCAGTAATAAAGGAAAGCAAATTTATAGACAAAGTGTAATTAGAGCTGGTAAAGCTGCTCTTTGCTATTCAGGAGTGTACTTGACTCTGTTTTCCTGTTGTTTACTTGTAGTCATTAGTTGTCTGGAAGAATAAATCTGAAAAAAAGAAGAGACAAAGCATTTTATTCAGCAGGAGACACCATGTTTACTTGTAGGAACAAAAAGAGCACAAATTGTGTTTGAACCCTATCTGGAGATCTGGACAGGGGTAAGGTGAAGTGACCTCTTGTCTTCATTATTATTTCACTGATAGACACCCACAGAATGGAGTCCAGGTATGCCCACCTCTGTGTTGATACTGTTGGTGTTATAGAATCATAGAATCATAGAATCATAGAATCACCAAGGTTGGAAAAGACCTAAAAAGATCATCCAGTCCAACCGTTCACCTATTCCCAATAGCTCCCACTAAACCAGGTTATCAGGGTGTGCGGGGAGCTTGTTCCCCAGGCTGTGATACCCTACAGTCCACATGTCCCCAGAGCTGTATTACAGATGAGCAGTGATGTGGGTGTTGTGGGTGAGGGCTGCAGAGTGTACAGCACCAGTGCACTCTACAGACAGCCCATGAGCCGACCACAGCAGCACTGCTAAGCACAGGGACAGTGAGGTTGGCTGCAGCTTGTAGATCCTGACTATAACATAAGTTGTTTGAGTCTGGGGAAACGAGCTGACGTGGGAGGAAAAGAGGAAACTATACTGCAGAATGCTAAATCCTGCTCTGTTCCACAACAAATTATGCAAAGTCTGCCCTGATAATTTCGAGATCACATTTCCCTTTGCACTGCAGCTTAAAATCTCTTCTATTTTTTCCTGCATCACTCTTGGTGGTTATTTTTTTGTGTTGTCATTCAAGAGTAATAGTTGTACTCATTCACCTCCTCTCCTCCAGCTTCACTGCTGCATTGCTGTGTCTGTCATTTGCAGCTTCAAGTTTCCTGCCCTGTGAAGGGTGTTACTTCATCTCAGCTAATTTATTTTTCAGGCCTTTAGTTCATTAGGACTTTTGACTAATGAATATGTTGTTTTCTCCGCCCTCCATCCCTCCTTCACTCTCTGCCTCCCTCCATAATCCTCATCTCCTTGAGTTGAAGGATGTCTCAGCCTGAACACCAGCTGAAACTCCTTCCTTTCACCTACCACCAGCAGATGCATCTAAGAGATGCATTCTCTTCCAAACTTTTCGTAAGACTCCATTTGTTTCTAAAACTGGGAATGCTTTTCATTTTCAAACAGCTTCAGTTCTCATGTTTTTTTCTTTGAATCACCAGCTTGCTTTCTATAATTCACCATAACATTTTGATAGAGATGTGGCTGCAGAGCACTTCCTCTGACTCACCAGATGAAGCCTCCGAATTTTAAGCTCTTTGAGGCAAAGAGGGTGACTGTGTCCTAGTTCTGCAAAGTGCCATGTGTAGTGAAAAGCACAAGTTGCAGAATAACACTGCTGGAAAATGAAGGAGAAGGTATTCGAGTGGAAATAACACAGTGGGTGCTTAAGACCACCTGGGAAATCAGTGACCACTTAGCTTGACTTCAGTATGCTTGTATGAGAAGTGAGGAACTGTGAGAATAGGTAGGTGGGGGAAATGAGCCTGCTGAGCAATGAGCAGAATGCCTTTGAGACATTCATCTTGTTTGACAGAAACAGGGGCATCTGTTTGTATTATGTTACCCATCTTCTCTCAGTAAAGTGTTTCATACTTTGCAATCTAAAACTCAGGATGCTATGCACAGGTGATGGTGTGATTAACATTGGCCAGCAGTTGACGTTGGCCATCAGAGCAAAGTGAGAGAGGAACTGAGGGCTGAGACACTGGGTGATGGCACAACACCTTCCATAGAAATTACAGGAGGGAGCAACGTCTGTTTCACAGCCAGGAGAGAGCTCAGAGTAAATGTGGGATCGAGATTTTTCCACAGTGCTGATTAACATTGCAAATTGCACCGTGGTGGAAGTGTGATGAATGACAGCCAGTCAGAGTGAATAGCTGCTAAATACCCAAGTGAGAGCAGAAAGAGAAACTCTTAAGCCATGTGAAGTTCTGAAATAGAAACAAGCAGTGTGATACACACAAGTGTTCTGGAGAGATGACAGCTGAGCTTCATTCCAAGAAGCCTACAGAAAAATATTTAAGTACAGAAATTATTGGAAATAGTATTATGTTAACAAAGTTAAGTGCTCTGCAATCCGAAGGAGATTGCTGCAGAGCAAGAAGTGACCTAGTTATAGTTTGTTTCTGAATGTCAGAGATCCTTCAGCTGATTAATATTTCTGTATTAATGTTCATATTGCAATGTTAAATGCTCTCGTTTATCTGAGGCTGTTTGCAGAGCTCTTCAGTTTGCAAATACACTTAGGAAGAAAATCAGCATGAAAAGATGTAAAAAAATGAGGTGTCAGTAATTCACTTTAAGTGTCTCACGCTTTGATTAAACAACTGCAAAGTTTCTACAAGGCTGATTTGGGGTTCCTTTAACGTGGGCTGTGAGTTTGAACACTGAAATCTGAAGGAGGCCCTCCTATCTCGCTGCAGTCTGTGGGGATGCACAGATGCCATTCACAGCCTGAATCACCCCATTTGTCCTAAGCAGGTGTGTGAAATGGACCACTCACAGAGCTGCCTCACTCACCCAGTTTTCTCCACTGACAGTAAAGCTGGTCCAGGATGCTAAACTTAGGTGTGGGGAACTGTTACATCTCTGCAGAGTAAATCTGCCAGGTCTGTGCTTCTCAGGCTTTTCAGAATGGCAATTTGTTTTTTCTTTACAGCAACTCATGTCTCGATTTCTCCCCATCACTGGGGCATCCTTCTCCCTACACACAGCGTGACCTCATAACTTCCTTGTCATCACTGGGTTCAGCTGGGCAGGGGAGCAGTCCTACCATGGGTTTTGTAGGCATTGCAATGGTGAGGAAGAACAGGGTGTGAAAAATGTTACTTCTGCTTTTGTGCACAAGGAATGTAGCCCTGCCTGGGATGCCGTTTGCACAGGCTGTGCCTCCTTTGGTTCGCAGTAAAAGGGGTGTTGCCATGTGGCTCTGTGGCACACGAGCTGCCCAGGATGACAGGCAGAAAGGAAAAGGGAGGAAAGGGATTAAAAAGGGCTTGAAGGAATGATCATACTTTGCCTTCTGAATTAGTCCTGACCAATTGTTTGAGAAGTGCAGGCATCAGAAAGCAATCCTCATACAAAGCAAATGAATCCACCTATGATCCTACAATTACTTCTTTATTTGTCTGTCCTGGTCAGCTGGTGTCCATCACAGTTAAGTGTCCATTACAGCTAAGGGTTGTTGGGACCTTTGATACAATGCAGCCTCTTTCTCTCCTCCTGACTCCACATTTTCATGCTTTGAACAGTGAATGAAGTGATCTCTGATGGGAAAGAAGACTTTAACATTTGCCATCTCAGCTTCTACAATCCGACTTGGGATCACATCTACTCAATTGCCATCCTCTTCGTTACTGACACTTTGGTGCTCACTCAGTTTCATGAACTCACAGCACAACTCACAGAAAAGCTGTATCAATTACATCATTTGAGATGTGAACATAGCTCAATCTTTGTGCGTTTGAATGAAGTACATGGAAGAGCAACCAATACAATTTAGGATGTATCACAAACCTGATTTCCAAGATTTGCTCTGACTGAAAACATTTCAGTTTTCTCAAGACACTTTGACCCTCAATTAAAGAGAATTTGGATCTCAATTCTGCTGATGTTCATTAGGATGATGAAAACAAACTGCTTGATGTCAGTTCTGTGGGTTGAAATGTTGCCTTCCTGTGCCTCTTCACTCTTTAAACAGGTACTCCACAGGACTATGTCTTTTTTGAGGTGTCAGAAACATTAGTTCTCTATCTCCATAGCTGTGATTAAATAAATGTAACTGGTAACCTTGCACATTTTGCAGAAGCCAAGTCTAGTGTTAAATGTTTCAAGTCAAGATTTGGCTGTCAGCACATAGAACCATAGAGTAGCTCAGGTTGAAAAGCCCCTAAAGATGATGGAGTCCAACCGCAGCCCAACCATCCCAGCCCAACTCTACCAGCCCTCCGCTAAATCATGGCCCTGAGCACCACATCCAAACGGTTTGAAACACAGCCAGGGATGGGGGCCCAACCAATCAGTGTGACTCAACCACATCAATGACTTCAGCTCTGAAAGCGGCCTTCCAAAGACTCAGATTTGTACACTTCCACCCAGGCTTCTTTACAGTAGGTGTGCACATGTGAGCGAGGTGTCCAGTCTCCCGTCACTGTCAGTACAAATGAGATGAATCTGCTTTTACACTTCAGTGTTACATTGCTTTCAGCTACAGCAGGATCAGGGAGCTGCTGGTGACCTGTGGAACCACCAGAGGTTCACTTTGTCCAAGGGCTGCTAGATTCCCTGGTTTGGTAGACGGACTTGAGGAGGGAGCTCAGGTATAATTTGGTGAGGAGCAGATGCTACGTGTACATCTGTATGGCACTGTGGGGAACCAGATCACCCTGAAGAGCTGTACAAATGTATTGACAGGAATGTCAGTTGGAAATATCCTTTCATGCTGCTCTTTCTCTGGGTGTATAACAAAGAAACCAATGTAGAAATCATTGCCATCTGCTTACAGAAAGGGAAAGACACGGACGTTGCTTTGTGGATACATGGGAAATGCTTCATATTCTGGGTTGGAAGGTGTATAAAAACCTTCCAAGGAAAACGTTTAACTAGGCTAGATTTAAGTAAAACTGAAAGGCAGAGAGAGAGAAATCATAACCAAGAGAAAAATATGTTGTCCTACAGTGTGCAATTAGGGCCAAAAATACAATGAATTAAAAAATGAGCTGAGGTTACACAGTGGGCAGTGATACTTCTCAAGCTGTTTTGGACATCTATAGAGTGATGCCAAACCTCACACTGCAGGATTGGTGACATCTAACAGTCACTTGCTCAGAACCTTCATTTAAAAGGTAAAGTGTCTCTTCTCAGCCTGCTGTTGTCCTTTTCATACCGTGGCAACGTCTGCTGCCAGAGATGGCATTTGGGATAAGGTGTGCCTTATCTCAATGCAGAATAACAGTTTCTGTTTCCCCAGGTCAGTCAGAACCAAGGTTGTTTTCACATCCTTCTTCAACATTGTTTAGATACATCAAATAATTCCTGGATGGTGAGAATGTTCTGACTGCAGATGAGGTGTGCTAGGGAAATGGTAGATGTTCTGTCAAACAGGCAGTGGATGAGAACTGAATAATATACAGTGGAAGGTGAAGGGAAACTGAGTTCTGCATTGATGAGGAAGAGATTGTTTGGTCAAGCAGATATTTTCATTTCTATTGTATGAGAAATGAATTGAGAACTTTTGCACATTCCCCTCACCCTCTTTTGTTCCTCCTCAATAAAAGAAATGCCATTTTCTCTGCTTTATATGCAGACACCAGTTTTAAGCCCAAAAAAGGCAGACTGGCTAATCTCCCTGAGGTGACTTTCTCAGTTGTGTGAGATGCTATTCCATCCATTCTCACTGTGTCTGCACCATATCCCTCCTCCGCAGATCTTTAGCATTTTCTTTGCACTGATGTTCCCTGCACGGTGCTAAATGAATCCCTCCCTGGTTGATACACACAGTCACGAAAAATAAATTTTGGTGCTACTGCGTTGCATCAGATTGGTGTCAGCAGGACAGCACAGGCACTGCTTTTCCTTCTGCTGAACCTGGTGTGGGTGGGAGCTGTGACAATGGCAGTAACGATGGCATCAGTGACAACGTGCCAACCACAACTCCAACTGCCACGATATTCCTGCAGCAGTTGTGGCTGGAGCTGTGTGTCAAACAGAAAAAGGGCAAACTAAGTAGATTGGAGCCAAAGGAACATCTGCCATGAACAGTGGGTGTCCCAAGTAACAACGTCACCGGACCTCATGAGGTTTTTCACCTATTTTGTTGCATAAATATACTTTTTGTAAGGAGTTCAGTGTTTATCTCTGGCACTGTTTGGGATGGACGGCACTGTATTTTGTGTCTTTGAGATTTGTAAGAAAGGTTTACTGTTCTGTTCTCTAAAATTAACTATTTCCCCACAGTAATAGAGAAGAACATTTCAGGGTTGAGAAAAAGAAGAAATGAAGGCTTCAGCAATCTGAAGGACTCAACTGCTACCAAAAACTCTCTTCTTACTATGTTTAAATGTATGAGATGTTTTACAAGAGGTAAAAATTAGGAGCAGTACTGTAATCCTGTGGGGAAAATGCTGTGCTCCCACGACCTACAAGTCACAAAGATGGGTGGACTCAACAAGGGGAACAAAATACTTTTTCTCTTTCTGGTGTTGTTATGCAGCAGAAGAAAATAACGTAAATATTTGTGTTTCTTTGACAGGTTTAGTCAAAAGCCCAAGGGACCATTCTTCATCTGGCACTGTGGTACAGAAGATAAAAAAAAAAAAAAAAGAAGATTAAAAAAAAGGCATTTTTCTACACAACACAAGCTCCTCTATAGCCATCAATTAGAGACCCAGCCTCCTCATGAGTATTTCCCCCAAATCTGTTCAGTGCAGTAGAATGCAAAGCAGTTTATAGCATCTCTTAAAGGACAGATGGAATGAGAAGAGAACCTTCCTCTGCTTACTTTTCTGGCTTGATGGCATCTCTACAGGGACCTTCTGACCACCATGATGAAAGAGGGAATAAATAGGAGATGGACTAGGTGACAGAGCATGATGTTTGCTGCTACATGGAGATGGAGACCACTGGAACTGCAGTTCAGAGAGCTAGGCATAAATTACCCACTGCCCTCAGAATGGATGGTTCCAGGGTAAAGGCAGACAGGTAAGAGTGGGCTGAAGGTGGAAAAAAAAGCACTTTTTTGGTTTTGATTTTAATTGCTGATGAGCATTCACACCACAAGTTGTATCTATCTAAAATACTTGAAAAATCTAGTCCTTTCTCAATGGGGAGATGCTCAGAAAAAAACAGATCTTGAGTAATGTAATAAAACCACGTGGATGGGCTTAGCACTTGAGCAGATGTGCCCTGGAGGAGTGGGAGTCAGGAGTTTGGTTCCTGTGCTCTGCAGACACATTCTTAGTCAGTTCTGCCCTGGTCATCCTTTGTGTCCTTGGGATTTGGTGTAGTTTTGCTATATAAGTTCCTCATCCGTAAAGCATTAACAAGCCCCTTATCTCCATGTACTGTAACTTCTTTGGGGCAAGCATCGTCTCTTGTATGAATATGCAACACTTTGCATAATGGACCTTAATCTGAACTCCTTTCAGATGCCTCTGTTGAATAATAATGATTAATAAAATGGAGTAAATAGTATTTAGAAAGGATAAACGGAGTGCACTGATTTACCATTTTCTTCACAGGAAATGAAGTGTAGAAATAATTGGAACTGAACAGCAGTACCTATTTAAAAGTTGTGAAGGAAACTTCTTATAGTCGACAATAATACATTTCACATTCTCTTATCGAAAGCTCTTACTGGGGTTTGTATTTCAGCTAAATAAAATAAATCGTTCTCAATGTAAATTATTCTCTTTTTTGTCCCTAAATGCACACCAATATTCTGAATGCCCACCCTGTGAATGAATTCTTATTGCAAAGACATACGCAGGGTTACTCATAAATATGTGCAACACAACCCTTTGATCCATCTTCTCACAACCTGTCCTCACTGTGAGAAAGATGGACATTGCATTAATGAAACAACACGCAGCCAGTTTGGAGGGAGTAAGACATGGTGAGTGGTGCAGACAGATGTGCTGTATACAACGTGCAGCCACTGAGGGTAGGGCTCATCTCTGCTCTAAGCAGACACCTGGGCACTGCCGGGTCTCCATGGCACTCCCATGTTAAGATTCCATTTCTGGGGGGCAACTCACCCATCCTAGGGTGCTGTCCTTCCCAATGGACTACAACAACAAGACTGTAGTAATTCAAGAAGATGAGAAGCAATTTTTCAAAGTTGGTGCCAGGAATTTTCTGTCTTCATGCGACACAGACATGGAATTAAACACTGCACTAAATATTTTGGGTATTTCCAGGTACGTTTGTCATCTCTTGATTCAGCTTGCTGGCTGTCCTTGCTGTTTATTTACAAATGGTAAAGCAGTAATCCCATTATCTTTCTTTGGTAAGGCTGCTTTGAAACTATCACGTGCCTATGCAAGATGTGGTCATACAGCTTGCTGTGACATGGTATCCTTCATACTGCGGGTTTGTGAGGAAACCCTCTGGGATTCCTACGTTCTCCTCCCAACGTAATTTTCAACAGCAACACTGCTTTGTTTCTTTTACAGAAAGTTGAAAGCTGAAGTATTCACTCCTGTTATCTTATGCAATACAAGAAAAACACCTGTGTACAAAAATGGGAAATGCTTCCATTTGCGTACCCTCTGCATATCTATGAAGTTTTGCCTTTATATTCCCTATATTCCATAGCTAGGAATAAAGAAAAGTACAGGAGAAAATTCAACAATTTATTTGCAGCCTTGTGACACTGCAGTTGGACACAGCCTATAAAAATGGCAGAAGGTGTGCTGAACCATTCAGACACCTGCTGTCCTGACTGCTAGAAATAGCCCTGAAGAGCCAAAGGCTGTTATGGTTTTTGAGTAGGAAAAGTGCTTCTGGCTTGGCCACGCCACCCAGCCACGTCTGCTCTCTTCCAAATGCTGAAAGCAAGAGGAATGTCAGTCTGGTAGCGGGGTTGGAGTCCATTGGGTGGGATGGCAAAGTGTTGGTTAGATGATTCCTTCCCCTTCCCCTTGTTGGTTAGATTATGAAATTAGTAGATGTGGGGATTGTTTCTAAGTAGGGTTGTACACTATTTAGGAAAATGGAGTCTTGTCTATGAGACTGAACTTAGCTCATGATAATTAGGGATGGCAATGATTGGGTTTCAGCTGCTGAACTTAGTACTGCATCTCATGTACAGACCTTGAACAGTGAAGGTGAATGAAAAGCTCTCTGTGGAGAGGAGAAACCACGAGGAGCTTCTTCACAGGTAGAGAAGGAGAGAAGGAGAGAATGGAGAAGGTCAGTGGAGCAGCAAAGGGGAGCATTCCTTGTTTGGGTGAGCTGGGGAGCCAGAGGCAGTGCCAGAGCACACCCAGAGTTCACTTTGACTGAAAACTGATAACATCTATTCAATTCTCATTGCTTTTGTCTCAGACATTTAGCAAGACCAGAAAATGACGAGATCTATAAATGACAAGGGCTATACAACAGATTTAAAGGTTAATCTTGTCTAGTTCTTTTGCATCTTATAATTGGTATTCCATGGAACTGCAAAGCCTGTGAATGAGGGGCTGATGTTCAGATGACATGAATCAACTGAAGTGCCATTTCCATCAGCTGCCTTACACATTTTGCTTAGCAATGAGGTACACCTATTCATAAAGATTCGAAATAGTTGTAACTAGAGTTTACAATTTCTTATTTTTAGATGATTTTCGTTCAAAGTTTCTGTAAATACTTAAGCATCCTTAATGCTGCAGCTGTAAATATGATGAAAATCTCTGCATGCTTAACGGAGAAGCCATACCTGAGAGCAGTCTTGTCTTTCATAGCAGACATTTCAGATGGTTACTGGAAAACTAAGGACAATAAGAATGTTCATGACAAAGGGAGTCCTTTTTTTTTTTTTTTTTGTATGTGAGGTTTAATACAGATGTCAGCAATCTTGGAGACAGCACAGAACTGGTGACAAAAGCTGTCACAGGTGGCTACAAAAAAGTCTGGAAGACAACTCCCAGGTGAGCAGAGCCATGCAGAGGAGGGCAGGACATGGAAGCATAGTGGCTGCTCTTCATTTCTGCTGTGCTTTGGAGCTGGACATCCAGACATGGATGGAACTGGAACATCTAACTCTGCTTAAAAAGGCATCCAACCTCTAAGAAGAGGTAAATCAACCACAAACTGTACTTCATCTTGGTCCTCCCAGTCTCCAAAAGCTCCCCAAGATCCCATAGACTCTACCCCATTACTTTTGCCTGGTGTGCTGAGATTTGGTCCTGCAGGAGCTGCTCTTCAAAACATCAGGCAGATGAGTATGCTGGTGAGCAGGGCTGTGCAGGGAGGGCAGGATAGAGAAGCAAAGCAGGAGGCTGCTCTTTGCTGTTTCTCTTAAGCCATGCTCTAGACATCTGGACACGGACTGAACCAGAACACCTAACAGGTCTGTCCTGAGCAGCAGTAAACAGCGTCCACTCTCTAAAGGACAGATAAGTCACCCACAACCTGTACACCACCTTGGCCCTTCTGGACTCTGAAACCTCCCTAAGGTCCCCTTGACCATACCGCACCCTTTTTGCCTGGTTTACAGTGACTAGGCCCTACAGAAGCATCACTACTCTTTGCAGAGGTCAACAAGGAGTTGGCGACACAGAGCCACAGATGGCGACAGTGCTGGGTTTGAAGTTGAGCATCCTGGTCTGCAGAGCCGTGCAGGGGAGAGCAGGAGAGGGAAGTTGAGCAGATGGCTGCTCTTGCTGCTTATTCTGGACCTCGAAGCTGGACAAAGATGGAATCAAGAACTGTGGAGATGTGGCACTGAGGGATGTGGTCAGTGGGCATGACGGGGATGGGCTGGAGCTGGATTGATGATCTTAATGGTCTCCAACCTTAATGATCCTATGATTCTCCTGTGCTTTGCAGCTGGTTATACAGACACTGATGAAATAATTATTTTGCAAGGAAAAAATGATCTGCTGGAATATATCTTGCATGTCTCCAAAATTAATGTGCATTTTCAGCGTTTTCTTAGAACTGCTGAAGTTAGAGCCACACAGTTCTTCAATGATTGTAATGAATGCACTGATAACTGTGCTGATGGAGTGCTTGCAGACAGCAATACACAGAGCCTGAACTCAGGTTGGGTGGAAGAAATGGGAAATGAAGCTGGTTAAGGCTGAGTTCCAAATCAATCTGAAGGAAGGAAGATGTTCCTTTCACTCTGCTCTTCTGGTACCTGCTGAAGCTTACAGGCTATTTATTTTAGAAAGGTTTGTGACTATGACCACAGTTTCCAGCCCACCACAGTCTGTGTGTGATGGCATCTGCATATGCACGAGTTTCACCCCTGACTCCATTAATTACACCTGTGCTGTGAATTTCACATTCTGGGCTTCACTGAGGAGGTGGGAATTGTAATGTTCTTTTCCTCCCGTTTGTTTTGTGACATTTGGTTCAGTTGCTGTATTCCACTTCAGCTTCTGGATAGTGGCCTGTGACTGTGTTGTGTAGGACAGCCCTTCTCTGAGCAGTGGGAATGGCCCTGGCTCTCCACAGCACTGCTTACCAACAACTATAAACATTGCCATGTTATCAGCATTGTTCTTCTCCCAAGAACCAAAACACAGCATCATAGCAGACACTCTGAAGAAAATAATTCTGTTCCGACTGAAAATAAGACAAACAGTTTGCTTTTCAAGATGCCCTCTCCAAACAGCTTTGTTATGGGAAAGTAAGTTTAGTCCTGTGGTAATTCATAAATTTTCAACGGTGAAGATCATCATTTACTTTCAGCCTTAATTTCCCAAAATGCAGAATCAAAATGTAAGTTATAAGCTCTATTTCTCTCTTGGCTGTGACTGTAAACAATGATTAAGAGTAATATTAATCTAGATACACTAGTTTCGGAGTCTTTGTCTCTTCAAGAAACTGCAAAGAAAAAATCAACCTTCTTTACCTCTTTTTTCCCTTCCCTACTATGTCATGAAACAACATGTTTGCTATTACAGGAAGGGACTTAGTGCAGATGTATCTGTGATAGCTCATTTCAGTTCCCAAGCTCTCTGATGGGATGAGTAGAAAAGTCTTGAAGTGTTTATGCCATCTCTGCTGTAAGGATGAAACCCCAAACCACTGCAGTTTATGGCCCGGCTTTTGAATGATGTCTGTTATGCCAAAATCTAAAACTCTTCAGCTCATGGCCTGGAAAAGCCTTATCAGTTACAGGTTTCAGCCTTTGCTTATTTCTCAGTTGTCTAGACTTAGACTTAAGGTGTTTCATTGACTGCTGCTTGTCTGTCTGACTTGAATGGCTAGATCCTGGATATATCAGTGTAAGTCACGTGTATTTTTTGAAGTAGCAAGCTATCACACAGAGTAATCATCAATGGAGTGTCACAGTCAAATAGGAGTGTTTCTCATGGGGGCCAACACTCAAGCACTATTCCTAATGAACTCCATGTACCTAAAGAATACTGATAGACAAAAATGAAGGATAATGTAGACACCTATAATTATTGTGGTGAAAAGCGATGTGCAGTACCCTAGATCTGTCATGAACAGAAATTTGCTCAATTCTGTTTCAGCAGCAAGTTAGAATCTATTAATACTTTTACAATAAATCACAAGATTAGATGTCTTGATTCTTAGCAGCACTCAATCAGCAATGAATCATTAGCTAATTTAACACAATTCAGTGGAATTTGCTACAGTCAAATATAGTGACTTTGTTAAAGACTCAAGAATGAGAAGGTTCACATGCAACTTATTGCCAGGAATTGGAGGGGAGGTTTCTAAATTCAGCTGCATGCCTGAACATTTGATCACCTCTCTGTGCTACTCACCCTTCCCTGTTCTCAACTCCCAGAGGATGTCTGGGGTCTGTCCCTAAGAGAGCTCCTCTCTGCTGAAGTCTGTTATTGGTGATGCACAAGAAGCCCACTCAGCTGAACATACAGATAAGAGTTACTGCAAATATTCAGCAAGGGGAAAAGTAAAATGTTGTACAGTATAAAACAAGATCCACCTGCTATTATGCAACCAGTTCTACTGTCTTCCTTCTGGAAGAATGTCCCTAGATCTGTTGAAGAGCCTTCAGACTTTCGTTGTGTTCAGTTCAATCACAGAATCAATCACAGAAGCACCAAGGCTGGAAAAGACCTACAAGGTCACCCAGTCCAACCATCCACCCACCACCAATAGATCTCACTAATCCATGTCCCTCAACACAAAAACACAAAATCCAAACGTTCCTTGATCACCTCCAGGGTTGGTGACTCCACACCTCCCTGTGCAGCCCATTGCACTGCCTGACCACTCTTTCAGATAAGCAGTATTTCCTAACATCCAGCCTAAACCTCCCCTGGCGCAGCTTGAAGCCATTCCCTCAAGTCCTATCACTGTTACACAAGAGAAGAGGCAATTTGTTTTCTTCATCAAAAGCCATTTCAGTTCTGCTGAAGCTCCACGTATTGTATTAATTCTCTGAAGTCTGTTAGGTACTAATTACTTAATGATAGCTATAATGATGCAATGATGATACTGCAAAGTCAGCAAAGCTAAAGTATCTAGGAAGAAAATTATTTTAATATATAACCAATTAATTAGATTAGAATGGCTAAGAAAATTTCAGAAAAGGATGTAAAGAAGATTGGATACTGCCAGCCATCAGACAATAATGGTGAGTTGAGAGAGTATATGTATGTATATTTATAAATATAGTTTATCCACATTTATCTACTAACCTCTGTTAAACAGGAACTGAAGCCACAACTGAGCGTAGCACTGGATGCAATGATGCCTAAGTTTTGCTGTAAGATTTACATAGTACAACAAAGCAAAAAACCACCATTTTTTATGGGTTAAGTATTTCAGAACTTAAGTCTCTGAGGAGTTCTTGTAATTTGAGTTTTGGATGGTGATGAAACAAATGTTTATGACCTAAGGAAGAAAAGCAGACCTCAGAATTCTTTGGTGAACTGTGATGGGTAACAAACACTGTTTCTGACATTCTAGTTCACTATTTCAATGATTACTAGCATTATCCTCTCTTGTGGTAGGCCATCCTTGCAAAGCTACTGGAAGGCATAGAGGCATCCCAGCTGTCACCGGGAATCCGCCCTCATCTTCTGAATGCCGAGTTTCAGAGAACGCTACAAATGAGGTGGATGTTCAATTGCTCCATTTTGTACAAGATTGGCCAAAAGCTGAAACTCATGAGACACCACAGAGCCAAGTTATTTTCTACGCTTTCGTTACTTGGGATTTAGAGTCAAGAACCTGTCTGACTTTCAGCTCTGGATAGGAACAGGTAGAAGTGACAGATTCACAGAAGCACAGCTGCTTCTAAGAGTGGTGGCTGGAGAGCAGCCAGTCCTTTTGACACAGCTGTACCAACAGCAGAGTGGTTTGTTTTCATCTCTCTACTGCACAAGTTTTAATCTGCTCTTGTTCAGGTCCTTAAACTATGATTTTTTTTTTCTGTAGACTTTCCACCAAGGAAGCAGCAGAGATTTCTTTACCGTGACCTTGGATGTTATTCATTTTAATTGTTTAGCACGGAAAAACATTGCCCTAGAAAATGGTTCATAATTCAAAAATGTTGGCAATGTTAATGGATTTTCATGATGGCAATGTGGCAGGGGCATCTTGACCTCACCTCTGTCTCTTATCAGGACGTGTTGTCAAACAGGTAACAAAGCATTGCTTCTCTGTAGTACACAGCATAAATTAATCAAGGGGAACTCCCACTTTTGACAGCTAGCAAGCACTCTGATGACTGCACTCATTTTCTCCAGGGCAACAGGCAGGGCGATGGCTGCTCCTCACTGCCTGTTTTCCTGGACCTCTTTATTAACCTGCAGCTTGTCCCCCAGGTGCCCTATCAAAGATGGCAGCCTTGTCATTAAAACTGACAGCTGTACACAGGTACATATGAACACGTACTGTCTCAGTGCTTACAGTATTTAAGGCAGGAAAAATAGAAGGAAAAAAGAAATAAAAAAATGTGATTATTTTCTCATAGGAAGAGATCAAACCCCTGGCCTGCTCACAGCCTTTGGGAAGGTGCTCAAGGCCAGGGCCCATGGAGCTTCAAGTGCAGGTGAGTACTGAGGAGGAGAAACTACAGAACTACTTCAGGAAAAAAACAACTTGGGGCTTAAATACTAAACAAGATGATGCTTGAATTTAGTAAAGGAATGAGTAATGAAAGGAATAAAGTGGAGCACAAAAAGTGGAGTAGAATTTTTTTCTTAGGGAAAGCCCCTGTTAGCTCTATAGGAAAATACTTCCTGGTTGAATTGTAGGGATTGCTACCACCAAATGACATTGCTTTTGCATGACACTCCCAAATGTACAAAAAGCAGCAAGCCAGTCTGAAGACATGGTTCTACAATCTACAGACAACAAAACAACTCAGTTATTTTTTGGAAATACAACTTTTCTCTAAATGAGATGGAGTGCTCTAAATGAGGTGTATGAAATGATGCTTTAATTGCTCAAGTTTGTTTTTAATTGCTCTGGCTTCATCTGATTACCTTTTACACTCAGGACATAAGGTGAGGTGCTTAGAGACTCAAGTCCCTTACATGCCCTCCTATCTTGCACTTAATTGATGGGCTGTGCCATAATTGCTCTTGAATTAAAATGCCTTTTAAAAAAACTTTTCTACTCCAACATCACCTGTTCCAATATGGTTGCACACCAGCAGCAGTCAGAGTAGCAATGTAATTATTTTCTAATTGTTTTTTACAGTAATAGAATCAAACGACTTTAGGCATATGCTTAATTTCATTCTCTTTTCTGCCTAATTTTACAGGAGGATTCTATCTGGTAAACAAAAGCTGGCAATGCTCTTAGCCCTGAATATATGCAGATGGCAGTTTCAATTTCCTCATGCTTCTTTACTCATCTGCTTGCTGTAATAGACCATTCTTCTGCGTTATGGACTTGGAATACAATCTGAGAAGTATACATGAAAACTAATAACATGGTAGTAGAGATCGCTCCTAAAGTAATGCCTCCTATTTATATCCATGGAAACTGCAACAGATACAAAGAGCACGATAACACCATTTGATAGAGCAAATTCTCAGCTACAAAACAGCCTTTTTCAACACAATAACCAGCGTTAGCTGTGCCTTTTCACTGATTTCATCAGCAGTAACAAGACCCTGCTGGCCATGTTGGTAAAAATCTGTGTGGCCTTCTGGAATTCAGTTTGTCTTTCTTGTCACTGTCACATTGCTGAAATGCACCACTCTCCCTTTACTGTGCTCATGCTCCCTGCTTGGTCTCCATAGGAATGCACAAGTGTCAGTGAGTTTCAGTGGCTGCCATTTTTCTCTGCGCAGAGGAATTCAGTTCCACCCCATTGCTCCATCCCCACTCCCATGTCAGACACCATTTTGCCAGCCTGCCCTCTGCTGCCATCTGTCACACAACAACGTGGACAAGGACACTGAGGGGAAGGTTCAGCCCCTGCTGCTATCCCACCAGCACCTGTTTCTGATGGTGGGACAACATCATAAAATAGGAGGCATTACTTTCAGGCTGTGGGAATCAAATGTTGTTTCTTCATCAGAAAAAAATAAGAAGATTGTTAATTTCATGGGTTCTGCTACCATTCGGGCCCTTTATTAGAGATAATAGTTCTTTTCAGGGGCCCTTCTACTTTATTGGGGTTTTCTGATAGGTTTTCATTGCTAATCCCCTAGATCAATCTTTCCCAACTACACATACTCAGTATGCAAGTAATATGTATGTGTATGCATATTTAAATCCATAGAGATTTGGTAGATGGAGTGAATTATAAGCACAAAGACTGAAGCTCCTGTCTGTCCAGCCATCTGAAAAACTTCTGGGCCTTCAGTTAAAGGGAAGGCAGATGTAATGAATATCTTTACACATCAGAAACCCCTTGATGTTGGAAAACTACTAGCTTTTGGTGCTAGATAGATAGGGCCTGAGTAATAGAGAATTAAAGGAGAAGTTAAATGATTAAAAACATACATATTAAGCTAGTAACAACTTATGTATAGCCAGCATTGAAAACAGATGTCACACAGATGACAAGAGTGTCCTGAGCAAATTAAGAGGACAATTTGTTGCATGCCTCAGGGAGTGCCTGCAGAAGGTAGTGAGGAAGATCGGGCACCTCACCTCTGTGCTCTTTGTTTGACACAGACTCTAAAGAAAATCACCATATCAACATGAACAAGAAGAAGACATCTTGGAGATGATAGGACTGACACCAGATAACAAATAAATTAACAAGTAATTAACAAATGTAAACCTTCTGATAAGACTGTGAACCTGCAGTACCCAGCTAGTTGGGAAACAGGGGAGGGGGGGGAGGCAAGGGGGAGAAAACAGGGTACAAAGGCTGCCATGTTGTGTCCATAGATGCTCCTGCTTGTGGGACGCCGCCATTGCAACCGTGAATAAAATCTTTTATTGGAGATGCCGTCCTGACAAAATTGTTTGGGTATTTCCAACAAGAGCAACCCCTGCATTTTCAGCTACTACAGAAGACATGTCATGCCTCCTCTTTAAGAGCAATATTAAGGCTGAAAATACAGCACCATGACTATGCCTCTGATGGGCACAGTGGCAGAAGAATTTCTAAATTGTAAGAAATTTGAAGGAGAAATAATTCAATGTATGTTCTTGGCATTGGCTGCTACAAAATGCTGAGGGACCACTGGGAAAACTGGCTGTGGAAAATCACAGAATCACAGAACGCCTTGGGTTGGAAGGGACCTCAAGGATCACGAAGCTCCAACCCCCCTGTGCCATGCAGGGCCACCAACCTCCCCATTTCACAGCAGCCCAGGCTGCCCAGGGCCCCATCCAACCTGGCCTTGAACACCTCCAGGGATGGACGGGGCATCACAGCCTCTCTGGGCAGCTGTTCCAGCACCTCACCACTCATAGCAAAGAACTTAAAAATCAGCATGGATGCAGTCTGAGGGGAGATCTGAGTGGCACAGGTGGGCTCCAAGAGCAGAGCGTGCTTACAGGCAGCTGCTCCCTGCCTCCCCACCTGCAGTGCGTGGCTTAGAGCACACTGGGATGTGTGCTAATATGAAACGGTATTTTCCCTCCCAGCAGCATGGAGGAATAATAACATAGGACAAGTAATGCAAAGGAAACAAATAAAAAAAAGCAAAAGATGCATATCAGAAATAAAATACAGTACACAGAACAGAATAATTTCATCCTGCTTTATGACAGATAGTCAGATTGATATTCAAAAGCTTTACATCGGAAGAGAAAGTAAGGCAAAACACTTCTACAAAACACATCTCTGTTGGGATTTCTTCAGCAATTGTCATTATTTCATGTGCTTATTAGTAAACATTTCATTGCAGCATCATGAGAAGGAGAAACAAATATTAGCATAATTGGCATCTTCTTCTGAGAGGAGTTCAGATTCAAGAAGGTGCTCCCCTAATATCACATCTTTCCAAATCAGATTGTTTTCATACCACCCTTCAGAATACAACTTGCTGCTTTATTTCCTTAGCTCAATTAAAGCTAGAATATGAATTTACAAAAGCAGAATGTCTGCTTTTGCAGAGAGAGCCTACCAGGGAATGATGACTGTATTGTATCTTACAAGAGACTCTTTTTGAATTAGTATATGCAAATATGCTGCAGAGTTGTGGGTTCTGTCTTAGGGTCAGGACTGAGAGGTCATCTTTCCTGGTGCTTGGTGAGAATCGTTGTTTTTCCCAGCTCTGTTATTTATCATCTCTCAGAGCGAGACGGTTCTGGTGGCAGGTATTCCCTTTGTCTCACCTATGTGTCTTCCATCACAGCATCTGATGCACTTTGGGGGTGCAATTGCAGGACCAGTGAGTTTTCTGACGTGCTGCACTCTCCTGCAGGAGCGTTGGAGATGGGCTGACCAGTTTTGTTTACTGCACACACAGACTCAGCTTATTCAATACAGTCTATGGGTAGCTGGTTGCTGGTGGTTATTTTACCATTCAAGGAGAACTGATTAAAAACTTGAGGGAATAATTCTGAGAAGTGTTCTTTCAGGACAGGATCTTCTTCACTGCGTGTATATTTACACAATAAATCCTCCTCTTGGCATTAGGTTATGATGATACACAGTAACTAAGAATTAACGACCACTGGGGCATCTGAAGTGTTGAAGTACATGGGAGATGTTTGGGTGATTCTTCCAGTTTCACGTTGTATTCCATGACAGTGAGGGGCAGAGGTATGTATTGCATATGCTCATAAGCAAATGAAGCAGTGTCTTCAGGTCTGCCTGTGTGTCAGTATGGTTTGAGTGCGACTTTGCAGAGTGCTTCTGATAGTCTGACTGCTCTGGCCGAGCCTCAGAGCAGCCCTGTGCAGTCCCTTCCCTTTAAGTGAGTGCCCACTTTGCTTACAGTCCCCTTGAAATTTCAGACAGCTGGAAGATGAGGCAGTCACACTGCCATCACTGAGGACAGGTGGTACTTGGAAAGATCAGCAGACTTTCTGTTTTTTTCCTCTGCCTTCTACACTCTGCATCTCTATAAAGGCAGCTGCATGCTGGGCCAGAGCAGACACAGCATCTAGTGCTAGGGAAGCAGGGGATTTATGTTCCATCCATCTAAAAAGGATTAAATTCACATCCAAAGAAGTCAATCACCATAAGTATCTCTTTCTTTCTTCCTTGAGGTGATGCCTCCTGTATGCCCAGCAATAGGGCCGGAGCACTGCCAGGAGGCACCTCATGACTGCTTCTGCCATAGGTTTTGTGCTTGACACGGTGATGCTCTGATGCACGCACACCTCACCAAGCACGATGAGGCTCCCAGAGCTCTGTCTCCTCTGCAGAGCTCCTTAGCAAACAGGCGGGGATCAGACTAGCATCAGTTTGGTCTTAGTCTAATCTCATAATGCTTCAGCTCCTGCCTCAGCACTAAATTCCATTATAGACTGTATTTATACTGATCATGGCACATCCACTACACTTTAGCAGTCAATTCTACCCCAAGACAAGGCCCCCATTGCTGTGGGCAAGCACACCAAGAGGTGGGCGGTTATGCAGAGAATTGCAGGTTGCCAGCACAAGTTGTGAGACCTGTGCTTCTATCAATATTTAGCACCTGGGGCTCCTCTGGCGAATCCAGGCAGGGTCCTGCTGCCGGGGTGCCCAGCTTGGATGTTTGCAGATCTCTACGAAAAAGGCAGAGCCCATCATAAAACAAACACCCTGAAGTGAGCACAGCCGTACATGCTCTGAGGCGCTGCAGCCCAAGCAGGACGATGGCATTATGTGTAGGTGTCCCTGACTAGCTCCAACAGCCCAGGAAACAGATGGGACTGAATCCCACTCTGTGATTTGGGTGGATGTGTATGTCTGCATCCTGGCTTCTGTGGGATTTAAGAAGGGTGAATTCCATGCAATTTTTCTGGCAGAAGTGTGTGAATACATAGCCAAGGTTTTGGTGGTCCTCGTGTCTCCTGCTGAAGAGAATAGAAATGCTGCTGAGAAGCACAAACTCTCAAAAGAGATATTCTCTGGTTCTGATAAACCACAGCTGTTGTTAGTTCTGATGTGAATGAATATCCAGTGATGAAAACTGATCACAGCGTAAGTATTTCTAATCTGCATTTATGATTGAAAGACTGAAGAGTGTTTGCATTGATTAACTGGTAATATTTCACGTATATGACTTTTAAATAACACTTTTCTGCTCTGTAAAGCCCATGTTTCCTACCCTCAGTTTACCACAACCAAAACATGGACTTTAATGAGCAGATTCATAACCGTAGCAATTCTGGGAGGAAGGAAGGGGGGAAAAAGTCTCTCCATTGCCCTACTGATATTTGTGAAACTACAAATACAGATTCCAGATCTGCTGTACAGACATTGTAGCACTATGCTTTGTAACTTGCCTGCTTGCTCATCCCATTTTAATTAACGAGGGCTCAAACAGGTGTTGGTGGCAGAACAGGCAGCGACTGACAAACAATTTTTAGGCCTGCAATTATCTCATTTATGCCATTGTTCCAGAACACAGAGCCCATATCATTTGACAGAGGGTATCATTACAGCTCTGAGCTGTGCAGGCACCTTCATCTTTCTGTTGGTCTTTTTCTTGTTGTTGTTTTTAAAATATCTATTTGTTGATTTGCTGGCGTTTTCCCAGGTGTGGCTCTCATGGTAAAACTGATTGAAAAGCTTAGGCTATTCTTTCTTCAGAAATAGGCAATTTATATTACTAAAACAATCTAATCAAGGAACTAAATGGCCTTTGGATAGAGAATGCTGAATCCACTTCATTATCATCTCTGGTTTCTCAAGTGAAAGTGACATAAATTGCTTTGAACTAGAGCTCAGCAAAATCCTTCTCCAAATATGTATAAATTGCCTCAAAATGAAAGCTGCCCGAGTTCAGCAAAACCTAAAGTACATTAAGAATCCAGCCAAACTTTAAAAGTTCTAATTGAAGTATCCCAGGCTCCTTAAAGAGTGCAACTGACTTTCCATGCCCCTGCTGTTATCCATTCTGATACTTTCCAAATACAGCATTCTTTTTTTTTTTTGGAAAATATCTTTTAAAATGTGAACTTTGGGCAACACATGGAGCACCTGCCATTCCTCGTGGCTTAGAGCCAGCTGCCTGAAATTAGATGGAATCAGGGATTCCATCAATCCTTGAGACCATGAAGGGGAATAGCATAGTGCTACTTTGCTGTCTGTACTTCATGTATCACAGCAAAATCCATGAAGTAACCAAAAGAAACCATCCGAGATAGTGCAAATTTCACATCTGCCTAGGATTTAGTTAACTGTCTTCAGAGCACCCACGTGGTGCTGTGCTGCGGATCTGTGACTGCAACACAGTGCATCATCAGCACTGTTTGAGCTGTGGCTGAGCACAACATCACGGCTTTCTCTTTTTCTCACAATACAGAGAGCAGGCGAGGAATAGGCAAAAAGTTGGCCAAATGGATACTCGATGTCAGGTACCATCGTGCTCAGAGATGACAGCTGATTTGGGGTGGGTTGTCTTTCCAAGGGCCACTTCTCAGAGGCAGCTGGGCTTTGGTCTCCCTGTGGGAGCTGTAAGTGATTGCCTTGGCATGATATGACTTTTTTTCCCTTCCCTTCTTACCCAGTCTTTATCTCGACCTACAGCTGTCTCTCCTTTTACCCTTTCCTGCTCACTCCCCCAGTCTATGGGATTCCATCTTTGAGTTTAACTGCACACTCAGAGGCTACTGAACTAAAAAGCTTCTTGGCTTGTGTAGAAAGTTGAGTGTTTAAGTTATGTATAGAAACACTATAATCACAACTCCTCCTGCTCTTGAGACAATCAAGGAATCAACTATTTCAATGCCCACAGGATCATTGCCGGCTGTTGCTAGTAATTATGTGGGAGTGGGCAGGCTTCCCCATCCTTATGAGCTCCAGAGAGGAAAATATACCCTGGAGTGCTGCTGGGTAGGAAGCCTGCATGTCAGAAATGTAAGATATCTTGGCAGTGGTGGTGTTGATGCCAGCAGACAGCCACGGGAAAGAAAGACTTGCAGATGGCTGAGATGTCACACTTTGCCCACGTGTTGTTTCTTTATTACTTTGCTTTGATACCTTTCTTGGTACAGCTCAAGTGGTGCAGAGGGAAAGAGCTGACGTCAGGGTACAGCCTCAGGCACCAAGCTCCAAATGTCCACATTGTTTAATTGTTAGCACAGTTCCTTGTGTGCATCCTGTGTGTTAATTAGCAGAGCCCTGGACAGCACCCTGCCATTGTTTCTTAGAAATTATTACCACTGGTCATTTGAACTTGGACGCTTTGTTTAAGGGGAAAGAGAATTTAAGGCTGTGAACATCAGGCAAACCATGTCATTTGGCCTCAGAGAAATATCCATAGTGACCTTACTTAGTGGTGAAGGCATGGCTTGGAGGATCAATGGGAACCAAAGCATCGTGTGAAACAGAAGGTTAAATCTGAATTATTGCACAGATACCATAATACAAGGTAGCACAATTTCTAAGCATGAAGAATTTATGTGCTGAATGACCCAAGAGGCCAAAAGAATATTAGCTGTTGTAAAGAATGTTATTCTGGGCACAAAATATGCCTGGAATAATTAACAAAGTAATGAATTTAAGCTACCATAATAAATTTACATTTCCAATTACAATTTTAATATATGCATGTATAATTGAAATTACGATAGCAGCTGTAAAATTAGTGTATTTCTTTATTAAAAACACCTAAATCACATAGTTCAAAGAAGAGTCAAGGACAAGATCTGACAAGTAGCTTTCCATTATGCTTCAGAAAGCCACCGTCAGCAACTTTGGATTCCATAGAGCTTGAGAAATCAGCCCCTAAAATTTAAGTACTGTGTTTCTCTGTAGTGCTTACAAAACAAAGAGGCACACAGCTGGGAACGGAGAGGAAGGAGTCCACATGCAGGTAACTGAACCCGGGTTTCCATCCCCCCACCTCGTGGGCTGCCGAACTTGTGCTTGTTGTATGTGGAGACCTGATGCACATCCGGGGCCGCCCAGCTCACCTGAGTGACTCTCATCCCTTCAGTTTACTTCAAACTGCTCGTAGAGTTCAAATGTTTAAAATCCGTTATGCACAAAACCTGGTGTCATGCTGATATCAATACACATCTATTTCACTTCTGCTTGGAAGAGAGCAATGACATCTTTCCACCCCCTGTAACACCACTGGAATAATTGTTTTGCCATCTTTCGAGAACAGTTATCTTTCAGAATATGTTATCTTCAAACATGTAATCATTTTCAAATCAAGGCTGTACTCAGTCACACTATTAAGTGAGAAAAATTGTAATGATCCACCCGTGTAACACTTTAGACTTCTTAATAACTGAAGAGAATCCAAATGCCAAAATATTTCAAATGTTATAATATTCTCAGGAAATTCTGATCTCGGAGCTTGATACCATTTAAATATATATAATATGATGTTAAGAGTTCATCTGAAATTCTAACCAAAAAAATGAGATGTTAGAACGTTATTGATGCCAGCCAGCTGGTACTGGAGAACATCTTTATAGGTGTATTTAGCTACTAGGATTCTAGCGATGACTGATTAAAAGAAAAGGATAGAAATGTTCCCTCTACATAAAGGAGTTCTAGATTTAGTATTGTTTTGATGGAAAAATTTTTAATTGATCAGATATTGAATGAAGAAAAAAGGGGTTCAATGATAACCTTCAGACAGGTGCTGCTTATTATTATCTGTGTGGCTGCTTAGATAATTATTAAACTGCATGTGATATGTTTTTTAAATCATTTAGAAGATATGACAGAATGCATCATGGCAAGGCAGTGAAAACTGACAGAACAGCAAACATTGAGACTAAGTATTGGTACAGGATGATTTGGATGGCTTGGCTTCAAGCCCGGGAATTCAGCTTTCTCCACAGAAAACCTCTGTTTGACCAGTGGAATAACTTACTAGACTTGAACAACGGAATGGACCAGACCTCCACTGCCTGTAGAGGAAACCTGATGTTTAACAAAGGTAATACCAAGAGGGACACAAGCCTATCACAGCATATGGGTGAGGCCTCACGTAAGATTTTGGGTCCATTGAGTTCAGTGTGCAACAAGCAAGATGTTAGTATGGAAGGGGATCTTTCCTGTGGATAAGGCTTTGCTAAGATTATTATAAGCTATTTCTAGTTATGGAACATCTATATTAAGACAGACATGGAAATAATATTAAAGAGAGTTCAGGGGAGGATCCAAGGGTTGGAAATCACCCTTACGATGTAAGCTCCATGGAGCTTATCTAATTTACTTCATTGAAAAGGAAGGTTAGGAGGTGAATTAATCTCCATGTGCAGCTATTTCTATATAGAGACGTGTGGCAGCAGCAGGCTGTCAGACTTGGGGACAGGAACTTAACTGTAACTATAGACTGCGAACCAAAGTTAAAGAAAATTGATTTTGGATAATCCACTTTGTGTAATGAGGATGGATAAACACGACGATGGCTTACTGGGGGATGTAGCCGAAGGTACCAACATTAGAAGGGCTCTAAATAAGACTGGGATCTTTTGAAAGAAATTACTCCCTGAAAACAGGGATCAGATGAGAGGTTTGTGCTGGTTTGCTCAAACAGCAGATATTACCTCTGACTGTCTGGGATGAAAATGCTTCTAACACTTGAGGTACTTCAGATAACATACACAATTGTTTCGTGTCATGAGAAGCAAAGCTAATAGTGCTCGAAAACATGTGCAGTTCAGTGGCATTGCAATGGACTCCAAAGCATTTTAAGGCTGCCATTAATTTGTGACACAGAAGTGGTATAAAGCAAACACTCTGTAAATTCACAGCTTTAAAATCTGAATTTGAAACATGTTCCTTAGGAGTTTGGGAGCAGTTTTTGTTTTGAAATGATGTCTTGATGTGTTATTATTTAGTCTTTCTAAGAGCTGAAAGGAGGAAGCATATAATGCTGGCAATGAAGAAAACCATCACTTGCTGTTGCTATGTGCTTTTTAAAGCACAGACATAATTCTGGCAAAAGTTTATGGAAGAAGTTTAGGAGGAAGTTTTTCCCCCAGAGGGTGGTGAGGCACTGGCACAGGTTGCCCAAGGAGGCTGTGGATGCCCCATCCCTGCAGGCATTCAAGGCCAGGCTGGATGTGGCTCTGGGCAGCCTGGGCTGCTGGTTGGCGACCTGCACACAGCAGGGGGTTGGGACTGGAGGAGCGCTGTGGGCCTTTGCAACCCAGGCCATGCTGGGATTCTGTGATTCTATGGAAAGCTTTTTAAACGGCAGTAGTGGAAGATTAAAATATTGCTTTCTCTGCTATTGTGGATTTTCACTGTGGAAACTTTGAGGTTCAGGATATGCCATGCTTTGATGTAGAAGGAAAGAGTATCCAGAAACAGTGGTGAACCTCCGGTGTAGTGCAACGCTTCATACTGCAGTGATAGCTGTTAACACACTTATTCCTACAGCAAGAGGAATCACATACTGCCCCTGTTGCATGCATTGCTTTCCTTGAGTTCATATTGCTCATTAGTTGCACAATTCTGGTGCAAAGTGAAGACTAATGCTCAATAGTGTTGAAGTCCTATTGCATCACTAATTCTGCTGGCACACATATATGTTCACTTTAACCAGGTTCTGACAAACCCCCTTTGTCAACCAGTTTTACAGCTTTGCCAGCAATACAAAGCAGTGCCTACTTCTGCTGGTGACCATGGGGATGCCTTGCTTTGCCTATTGTGGCAGCACAGCAGAAAAAGGCAATCTTCTTCCCTTCTGCTAGCTGCTGAGCTCTAGTGTTACAGCATGCAGTTATAGCTCTCTTTTAGAGGATTCTCCCTCTGGATCCCACATAACCTCATGGCGCAATGAGAGATGTTCTGGACAAAGCACTTCAAAATAGACTCCAGAGTGCAATCTGCAGTGCCTGGGAGCTTTAATATATCTCTCGAATCTCTATTTTTTGCAATTTGTTCCTTTTAGTACTAATAGCATAAAATGTTTCCTAGAGAGCTTTCATTCATATGTCTGGGAGAACTACAGGAAAACAGCATGGAATGAGAGCCCCAACTGGCTGTGTCTGCTTATCTGTGTTTATGCTCTCCCCAGCTCAGGGGTACCAAACTGCTGCTTCTTGCAAGAATTTAGACCGTGGAGGTGAATAGATGCTCAGAATAGGCCTGCAAACTCTTGGTTGTTATCAGTAACCAAATGATAAGGGAATTTGTTTGACCGTGTTTTCTTTGTTTGCCTCGTTGTTGTGAATGTTAATTCCTCATTAAAGAGCTTTGGTAACTAGAAGTAATCACAGAAATGTAGGGGTTGGAAGAGTCCTCTAGAGGTCATTGAGTCCAGCCCCCAAGTGAAATTCCTCTGCACTACAGTCAAGGAGAGAAGGACAGCACAGCGGGTTGTGAGTTAGAAGGAACAGGAAGAAGGAAAGGATTCTGTTTGTTTCCTTCACCCTTGCCTCCCCCTTCTGCTTTCATATCCATTGCCTGTGATAAAACTAAAGGTCAGCACAAACGTGTTTCTGTAATAGGAGAGTAAGGTAAGTACTTGTAGATCCCTCTGTCTTGTACCTGCTTTGTTAGATCTGCAGGTTAGCAGTGGTGGTGACTTTTTCCAAACAAATTTTCTACGACTCATTTTAAAAAAAAGAGGACAGAGAGAGAACTGGAGTGTCTGATGTTTGCTTGTTTGTTTTCCTTTCCCTGAGGATTGATTCTGTTTTCATAAATCAATAAAAAACTCAGAATTTAAAGGTTGCTTCTGTGGAAAAGAATTAATGTCAAAGTCTCCTCTTTCCATTTCCCATCCTGCCCTGAAGAGGAGCACTTCCTTCTCCACAAAGATATGGAGATGACTCTCTCTCATTCCTTTATATTGCTGCTTCTCTGTCATACCACCTCAACAGCCTACATACTACCAGGTCTCTGCTTCTGTGCCATTTCAGATTCAAAGGTCCTCCATAGCTCTGTCAGCATAAAAAAATATATATGCCAGAGAAGCTCTGCCAGCCAGGTGGGGTCCGCTTTCCTGGCCACTGTGAGTGAACTCACTCCAGGCTGCTCTCTGGCACATGGATTTGGTGTCATTAATGGGAGCTTCCTATGTCTGTTATTAAAATCTAAGAGCATTCCACACACACTGGTGAATGTTTCTGGTTGGGCTAAGTTTGTTCCATACCCTTCTTCCATTTGCTTGCTTGTCTTTTTCCCTTTATCCTTTTTCCTTTCTCCAGCATAATCTGATCCTGTCTAAATTCCAGCAAATGAAATTAATACCCAGAAGGCTTTGCCTATTTTTATTCCAGACGTATATCTCCACAATTAAATTTCCTACCACAAAAAGAAAAGCAAAGCTGATCCCAAGCCCCTGTATGGATTTCACCCACATCCCACTGCCTTCACATGGTCCCTGTGAGGCTCTGGGTCAGGGCTGAGGAGCAGATGGTTCCATCCAGGCAAAAAGCACAGCTCTCATGTATCACAGAATCATAGAATCCCAGCATGGCCTGGGTTGCAAAGGAGCACAGCGCTCCTCCAGTCCCAACCCCTGCTGTGTGCAGGTCGCCAACCAGCAGCCCAGGCTGCCCAGAGCCACATCCAGCCTGGCCTTGAATGCCTGCAGGGATGGGGCATCCACAGCCTCCTTGGGCAACCTGTGCCAGTGCCTCACCACCCTCTGGGGAAAAATAGGAAGTTCTAAAGAGACCTGAAAGCAGTCCTGAGTGTAGGTGCTCTGGTGGTACTTTAAGCACAGACATCACCATCAGAGCAATGTAGATACGGGCTGAAATGTTTAACTCATTACCCCCTCACTTAATTAAGCTGACTAGAGATTTGAACAAAGGACGATAAAAAGGCACCAATTATGTGTGTTACAGCACTGAATGGGAATCTGACGCTCAGACTCAAACTTCTGTCAGAAGGGGCTGTTCAGGAGTGCACGTCTGCAGCTGGTGGTTGCAGCCCGACACTTCGCACGCTCCAGGATAAGGCAAAATTCCTGCAGCAGCAGCATTTATGTGGGTAACTGTGGGCTGCTTATGCAGTGTGATCGTCAGCAGGGAGATGTGGTGTGATCCGACAGCACCAGCTCACAATGAATGGCAGCAAAGATGTCATTCAGATCTGATAATCAACATAGGAGAGCAGAGTTTTGGGTTAGATATTGGGAGGAAGTTTTTCACCCAGAGGGTTTTTGGATATCTTTTGGATATTTGAGTTTACTGGAGACCCTAATG
>NW_024962287.1:404333-413093 GCF_019238085.1 Lagopus leucura
ACAAGGGGAATGGTTTTAAAGTGAGACAGGGGAGGTTTGGGTTGGATCTGAGGAGGAAGTTTTTGAGCCAGAGGGTGGTGAGGCACTGGCACAGGTTGCCCAAGGAGGCTGTGGATGCCCCATCCCTGCAGGCATTCAAGGCCAGGCTGGATGTGGCTCTGGGCAGCCTGGGCTGCTGGTTGGCGACCTGCACACAGCAGGGGGTTGGAGCTGGAGGAGCGCTGTGGGCCTTTGCAACCCAGGCCATGCTGCGAGTTCATAGTTAGCTGTGGAGCACTGATATTAGCTTTCTCCCAAAAGATTGCATTAATTTTAAATTATGAAATTACGGAGCTATTTCTTAGTAAAAATATGCAGCAGCAGTCTGCAGAAACCTGAAATACCTGTAAAGGAAGGTTGGTTACAGCTGAGGTGGCATAAATTCCATGCAGCCTTACTGCTCTCACACCGCAGTCCAAACCTCCGTTACATCAGGGTAGGTGTTTCTGGTACAAGAAGGCTGGATGGGGCTGTGAGCAACCTGGTGTACTGGGAGGTGTCCCAGCCTGCAGCAGGGGTTGGAACAAGATGATGGAAAAGTGCCCTGCAACCCCAACCATTCTATGGTTCTATGGTTCATTCTATGAAGTTTTTGGACAGCAGCACAGCCAGCCTGATTTATACTTTTCAGCCTTGGCAAACTAATTATTTTTATTAAATAAAAACTATTCATAGTGCTATGTTATTTTTAAACGTTCATTTCTTGAACGGGTTCAGAATTTGTATTTCTTAACCCCATTTGGGTTTAAACTACTTTGAAAATAGAGCAGCCTTCTGTTTCTCTCATGGGGATTTCCACTACATTTTAAATACTCTTTTTAATATTAACAGTGTGTCAGCTCCTTCGGTGCTGTATCGCAGTGAATTTATAGCAAATAAAAGTCATTTTCACTGTGAATAACGTTCTGGGAATAGAATAATGTAAAAATAAATGACTTAAATATTTTAATTAGTACATTTGTGATAGTAATTAATAACATTAATATGTAGGTTGCTCCAGAAGTAGTGCCTCCAATTTATTTCCACAGATACTACAACAGATCCAAGGAGCACGATAACACTAGTTTGATAGATCAAATTCTCAGCACAGTCACAGCCATCAGCTGTGCATTTTCACCAGAAATGAATGATAGCCTGCTGCTGTGCTTATAAAAACCAGCACCAGTAGAGGTTACCCACTGTTGTCACTGCTGAAACACACCACCCACCCCTCACTGTGCTCACAAACACTGCTTGGTCTCCATCAACGTTCACAAGCATCAGTGAATGCCAGTGGCTGCCATTCTTTCCTCATGGAGGAATTCAGTTCCACCCCATTGCTGCATCCCCACTCCCACGTCAGATGTCGTTCTGTCAGCCTGCCCTCTGCTGCCATCTGTCACACAGCAACAACTGGAAACGGGGGGGAACGTTGGGCCTCTACTGCCGTTCCACCAGCATCTGCCTCTGACACCCTGGGTTAACATCATAAAATAGGAGGCACTACTTCCAGAGCAGCCCTTGTACAAATGCAATTTTTCTTTAGCACAAGAAATTAACAGTGGGGATACTGAAAGCTTTCAGCAGTACATCTGTTCTGAAAAACAGGCTGTCGTCAAACAGATAATGCAGCAAACTTGTATTTGCAGTCAGTCAGGTACATGTGACAGTGTTAGGTATTCTTCATAGTAGTTAGAAACACCAACAGAGATGAGGCTTACACTGTGCCCTGTGCTTTGCAATGATCTTTAGCACCAACACTGATAAGGACTAGAAGAAAAAACAGAGATGACTGCACCAGCAAAGACCAATAAAGATAAAGCTCTGCTGCGTGCTGAGAATTTTAGTGGGGCAAACACCATTGTGAACTACCCATAAAGGGGGAGGCAAACAAGGCAGCATTGACTTGAGGATTGTAGTTCCTGTTGTTATGTGTGTATGCATTTTTTAGCCAGCTTTATTTAAAGTGGATCTTCCTGATATTCTGGAGCATTATGTAAGACTTTTTAGGCATACTTCAGATGAGTCACAACCTGATGATACTGCCCAAATGCTATGGTTTAGATTATCCCATTGCTCTCCTGAGTAACACTGTACTACAGACACTGACAGTGATGTGGATCAGTTGATGCAGTCTCTTTCCAGTATGTTGCCAATCCTGGATCCTTCCTCCTTTGAGGAGAGTCTGAAACAAATGGACCTGAGGAAACCTCAGGAGAACTAAATGGCAGAAGGAAAAGTCAGAATCATGAAATCAGTCTGATTTTTTTGATTTCATTTATTGATAAAGTCAGAGGAGAATCAGATCCTTATGCCCTGGGCTGCCATTCTCAGAACTGCAAAATGTTTTTTGTTTTTTTCTAAAATGAGTAATTCAGTCCTTCCACTGACATGATATAAAAGTCAAACTCAAATGAGATATTTCAGATACTTCATAAGGCTGTTTTATTTCCCTTCACTGGCTGTTTCTGTACCTACTCATCCTTTGCAGTGGCCCAGGCTGCCCAGGGCCCCATCCAACCTGGCCTTGAACACCTCCAGGGATGGACGGGGCATCACAGTCTCTCTGGGCAGCTGTTCCAGCATCTCACTCTTCTCAGAGCAAAGAGACATCCAACCTCAGTCTTCCCTCCTTCAACTTCAAACCATTTACCCTTGTCCTGCAATAGCAGATAATAATTTGTCCTTGCACAGGGTTGCCTCCTCTCCTGTTTATAGGCTCTGCTACAGTCTGAAAGATTAATGCAGTAGAAAAGCGATACAGGAGCAAATCAGCAAAGGGACTAATGTGATAGGCATGAGTTATGAAGAAAAAGTACTCACCCATCTCCAAAGATCTAGGCTCATAAGGGAAACTCCAGCAGGAGGGATCTCCAATCAGAGATGCTTCCCCAGTGGCAGTCAGCCCTAAATGATGTGTAAGAGAGATGCAACCAGGCTGCAGCCCTTCTGCTCACACGGCTGAATTGCCTTCACCTGTGCTCCCAGGGCTGACCAGGTTCTGTTCCCAGGTGTTCAATCAGTGGTTCAGGACATGACTCAACAGTTACCATATAGGTTCCCTTTAGGTGCTGGAAGGCTGTAGTGAGGTCACTCTGCACCTTCGCAGTCCCAGCAAGCTTTCGGAGTAAGAACTTGAAGTCTTATTGACTTTGTTCTCAAACAGTGTCAGTATCATTCAATGATAGCAGAACTGGGGGTGAACTCTAGGACCAGTGTTGTGAGAAACTAATCCTGTATTTAGAGAGGGGGTAGGAATAAGGTGCATCACCCAGACTTTCTGGCATCAAGCAACATTCATGTGAACGATGGCATACCTCTGAAAGACAGCATGTTTTTATTCCTTCTGCTTTATTCCTTGTCCTAAGTGATGCTATTTAGTATCTAGGAATAATGACAAAGCACAGAGAGAGCACTTTAGTGGTAATTATATACTAGAATGATCATTACAGGCAAATTTAGTGCTAAGGAAAGAGCCGTGCAGTGTGACAGAGAGGAAAGAAAGCTATGGGAGCCATCACTGCCACAGAGTTACCTACAGGGTTACCCACCAGGGCTGAACAGCAGGCAGAAATGGATTTGTTTTTATGGGAATGCTGCACACAGGTTTTAGCAGTTATCTCTTCCAAAGCACACAATGTGACTGTGGGTCTTTTCCTACCTTGGTGATTTCATGATTCTATGAGGGACATGGTTTAGTGAGAACTACTGGTGATCAGTGGATGGTTGGGCTGGGTGACCATGTGGGTCTTTTCCAACCTTGGTGATTCTATGATTCTATGGTTCTATGATTGCATTCATTCATTGATATTTTCCAAAAACTGTGGTCAATGCTTCCAATGTTCTCCACAAAGCCACAATGATTGTGTTGAAATTGTTTTGCAGCAATAAAGTGGGAGAAAAATCTTTGGAACACCAGAAGATGACTTCATGGAGGTTCTGAAAATCAAGCATTTTCAGTTTATTTCCAGAAAGACCTTCTGGTTAAAAACTGATTATTTTTTTTAAACGTCAATGCAGATGAAGGAGGAGGAGGTTCAAACAGAAAGATCAGAAGTGTTTATGAAAATGTGAGAGGCTGTGGGTTGGTTTTCTTTCCCCAAAATACAGCTTGTTTATTTAGTCAGCTCCCAGCACTGACATCGTGTGCTAGAGAAACACACACAGAAACATAAAGACATACACTGTCAACTCCACAGAGAAATCGGGTCAAGGGAAAATATTAATTAAAGCACAGCTTATTTTAGGAACAAGAGGAGATGTCATTGACAAAACACCAGTGACAGCTGAGGAGGCCAGGTGCTATCAGCAAGTAGATGTCATGGACTCAGCTGCTCCCTGCTGAATGGTAGGGATGGGATGGCACTGTTTAGAGGTGTGAAACGTGCTTCCTTTCCAGCTGAGAGCTGAGTTTAAGGTATCCTTTCCCCTGGAAGTCAGAAAAGTGAACCAGATAAAAGTGAGTGGGTGAGGATTTCTCTACCAGAGATGCACTCATAGAATCAGAGAACGGCCTGGGTTGCAAAGGCCCACAGCTCATCCAGCTCCAACCCCCTGCTGTGTGCAGGTCGCCAACCAGCAGCCCAGGCTGCCCAGAGCCACATCCAGCCTGGCCTTGAATGCCTGCAGGGATGGGGCATCCACAGCCTCCTTGGGCAACCTGTGCCAGTGCCTCACCACCCTCTGGCTCAAAAACTTCCTCCTAAGTAGTCTGACAGTAGTCTGACATGTGGCTTTCTTCTCCATCCGCAGAGCTGCTGAGCACAACAGAGGATCTGATCCTTTCTGTAAGTTCTCCCCATTATTTTGCACCCACCCCTCTCTGCACTCTTGTCTCATGCAGGGAGTGTTTATTTCTCTCCCGGTGTTGGGCTCTGGTTGCAGCTGCATGTGGTCATCCTGGTCCATGCTGAGACTCTACAGCAGCTCACCACCAAATGTGTCCTGCAGCCAGGACAGCGCTACTCCAGAAGACTGATCTTCGAACATTGTGAAGGCCATCCATCTCTTGCTGTAAGGTGCCTGGTGGGACATCCATGATGTTCTCTGTTGCACAGAAGGATGCACTTCACAACACTGAGTTGGCTATTCTGTGCATTATTGCACGGTGCAAGCAAAGACCTAAAATGATGAAATTCCTGTTTTTTGAGTGACTCATTTATCCCAATGTACCCAGGGTAGGTGGTGGAGTAGTGGAGACAAAGACTGAGGGATGGAAAGAGTATGGAGAAATAGAGTGAAGAAATAGCCTGATCACTGGGCTAATGCTGCATGTTTATTCAGGTAGAGATTTCTGTATTGATGTCAGCATAGCTTATGCTGAACAGAAGTGCTGCTGCAGAGTCGTTGCTGGTCGTTGTTGATCCATGTGGGGAAATTATTATTCAATTTACTTTTGCTTTTGCTCTTATCCAATATTCGTTTGCTTGCAGTGTCTTCTGGTGACTGGACACTGCTGAAAATGGACCTTTAATCTTCCCTGGAATAGAAGTTCTATTGCTCACATGTGTATTCTTTGCAAATTTTTACATCAGGATCACCTGTCTGTGAGTTTCTGAAGATATACTGGGGTCTTCTTCATCTTCAATCTCATCTTCAATACCTCATCTCTGAGATGGCTGCTTCCATGGCTGCCATTTCAAATCTTTCCAGGGAAAAATCTATTAAGGAAATCTGTCTGGTGAACAAGCTGTTTGGTAATAAATTTTGACTGCTTTTCAACTGCTCTCGGCCTTCAAAGCCAAAAATGCTCTGGAAACAATAGAAGTGTGTTTACAATCCCAGACTATGCAATTAATAGCTGATGACATTCAGGGAATAGCAGTATGTCTAATTTCTAAAGATAAATATTTATGATGTAAACATTTAATAGCTTAAGTATCTTATTTAACTGCCCTTCCCTTCTGTTGCCTTGTCTAAACATTGCACAGAATGCTGCTGGCACTAATTTCTGAAGCCATAAATTCATAACTGTGTTTTGTACCATGTTAGCCAGATACTTCAGCTGATGTGAAGATCCCCAGTGGTTAATGGGAAAATGTCATCCATGGGTGTGATGGTGAAGAAGTGGCTGAATTCATTTGTTTGGTGCTCCGGTGTGGGCTGTGAAAATTAGACACAAAAATGTACTTTCACTGTCCAGAACAGAGGTGGGGGAACTCCATTAACCTATTAACTACAATTCATCCTCCATAGAGGATCTTTCTGAAATGCACACAGGGATCATGACAGTTTTTAGTATTTGATTGCTGAGATTTTTCTACCTAAAAGAGACTTGATTTCGGTACGGGGGCAAATATATGCTTTTATTACCTTTGATTTAATTTGACCACCATCTGCATACAGAAGATAGCCTCTGATGTTACACCGTGAAGGCCTGATGTTGGATTTCAGCCTCCATTGTGGCACTGCCCACCATGACTTGGCTTCTGTTCCAAGTTACCACATCTCAGCAGCAGTGCTGACCTGCATGACGCCCAGTTGTCACCCACCCCTGTCTGCAAATCTCTTCCATGGGAGAAGATGTTTGAAGACGGCATTTGATCGAAAGGAATGCAGACACTTAGACCAAAGAATTCAAGCAGGGAATTGCTTAAGCATTGAAGATGAATTGAAATCATTAGTATTGGAAGTAACAACTACATTTTTCTACCTGGATGGCAAATGCTCCTGGAAGAAATTTAGGAAATGTGGCAATAATAGAAGTGACAGAGGTCTCTGGGAGAGGAGAGTAAGGAAGAAGAAAGGCAGGAAAGTGCCTCTGCCCGCTCTTTGGGACCTTAAATGTGTTAGCCTGAAAGGAGTGCGTGCAGGTAGCAGTGTGGGGTGGCTGATATTACCTCACTCCTCCCTTAGCATTCTTCCTGTAATTGCTTAGGAGTAGAGCATCCCCTAATGTCTTAATTCAATGACAAAGAATTTCAGCAAGGAGATAAAGGACAATGTAAATTTTGCTGAAATCAAACCCTTAGCTCACATTTGCCATCAAACTGGTTGCTGTTTTCAGATTTCTGGCATTGGCCCAGACAGTCATTAGGAGGACAGAGCAAAGAGGAATGACATGGCATCAGATGCAATCAGATGATGGAGGTTAACAGGAGTCCTGCTGCTGGTGGCACTCCAGTGGGTGCTCTGAGCTGCTTCCTGTGAAGCAAAGCAGGCTTGTTTGCACTGGAGTTTCATAGTGAGTTAATAATTAGGTCTTAGTTTAGATCACCAAAATTTTAAGGTGGTGGAGACCATTACATACACTCCCCTGTACATAACTCACAGATATGCTTAACTTTATAGATTGCCAGCATTGTCTCTGATGTTATATTTAGGAATGTGCCTGAAAGCGTTTTGATGTCAGCCCACTTCTGTCCAGATAAGGACAGATCATTTTGTTCTGGTCATACAATAAATCAGTGGGGTACTTTTCTCTTATCTGAGGTTGCCTTACATCACTGTAATAGAGACAATAAAAGGAGGGGAAAAAAAACCACAAAAAATGCAGTGTTCTGTTCCGGTTCAATATATGGAAACATCGAGAGACAACAATACCCTGTATTTACAGAACTGCTCAGAGGTCCTGAGTCTGAGTCCTGAGTGCATTATATCCAACTAATTTCCTAACTGAAGGCAAACTTCAAAGGAGTTTGTGCACAAAAATGGAACATCCTAGCAGATTTTTTAGCTTACTTCAGTTAACTCAGTTTAGCCCTAGTAGGTGGGTAATAGATATTAACTTAATATACTGATCTCAGAAAAGTTGTCATCATAGAGGGAACTGACTGCGTAAGTGATCCAAGGCTGGGCGAAGAGCAAAGAGCACTGAAAGAGAATCTGACATGAACACCACAAATATTGGTTTTCTTCTTTGGTTCAGATTCTGCCATTAATTACTGTGGGCACATTTTTCATCATTTTATTCACTGTGTTCTACTATCACAGGATTTACTCATTTTTTATAAGCTAACTAGAAATTTTAAAAATGTTAAACAAGTGATCAGAAGAGCAAAGTCCAGAAGTTGGCTGGTTCCAAGTCATGTCTGTTTGGGATGAATGCTAGAACAAGCAGTTATTGTTCATCACTTTGTTAGTAAAAGTGGATCATGCACCAGAGCTCTCAGCAAGTTTGCAGTTGATCAAACTGTGGGAAGCTGTCAACACGCCGGAGGCCAAGGCTGCTGTTCAAGGAGAGCTCATCACAGTGGGCTGACAAAGGTTGGTGACGCTCAGCAAAGGCACGAGCAAAGTCCTGCCCTGTGACAGTCACCCCGTGGAACAGCGCCAGCTGAGCGATGCGCGCCTTCTGGACATCAGCTCCAGAGACGAACACCTGGGGGTTCTGATGGGAAACAAGTTGGCCTGAGCCAGCAGTGTGACCCTGTGCCAAAGAACAACTGCCTCCTGGGCTGCCTTGGCAACAGTTCAGCCAGCATGTCTACCTAAGTGATCCTTCCCCTCCAGTCACCACCTGTGTATTTTCCTGGGGAACTGGGCTCTGGTTTGGGGTTGTCCAGTGCAAGAAGGAAATAGATGTGATGTACTGGAGTGAGTCTACAGGAGACAGACTCACTGATAGGTGAAGAAGTAACTGGGGAAAAAAACCACGACCAACCAAGGAAAACCCCTGCCAAACTCACATGTACATCCAAAACCCAAGAACAAAACTGAATTTTGGAGGATCTATTGCTGCCTGCAACTGAGCCTTCACTGCTTTTATTCATAAAACTGCTCTGTGCAATCATTATTCATTTC
>NW_024962287.1:413193-478226 GCF_019238085.1 Lagopus leucura
GGGGGGAGGTTAAAGTAATTAATAGTTGGGACACAGCAAGTATTTTCCATTTCATCTCAGTTCCAGGAAACAATCTCTGGCATTCCTTGTTCAGATAACTTGTAGAAATGTAACCAGGATCTTCTAAACTCTGTTCTTCAGCTCCTTATCCGTTAAATGGAACAATAAAGCTCATTTTCTCTGCTTACCTATCAGATTGTTCTGGCCTTGGTCAAGGATCATCTCTTTTATTGGGAATAAAGAGCACCCAGCAATCTTCTCATCTTTTTGGAGTTCTTGACAAGACAGAAATACAAAAGATAACAGAGATAGTAATTACAAGAGGCCATCTGTCCTTTTGCAATTGCTTTATGAGCTATCGAGTGTTAAGACTGAAATACATTCATCAACTTTAATAGGAATCTGCAGCACAATCATCCAGCAACCACTTGTGTAAGAGTTTCTGTACGCAATAATTGCCTGTGAAAGATGGCAAATAAAAAACTGCCTCTGACAACATTGAAACAGAAATCAGATTCTTCAAGCTCCAAGAATTAGAAAGGAGAGAATTGTGTTACAGCCAGACTCTGCTTCCACGTAGTGTTTGGTGTCTCTTTTTCAGACTATTTGATTGTTCAGCAAATAAAACCCACTGGCAGAATCAGTGACTTCAAATGTTTGGACACTTGGACTTGGTCTGCCTGGTCTACTTTCTTTGTTGTGTCCTCTCTTTTTTTATGCAGTTTGCAACTTTAAGAATATGAATTATATTCACAATGCCTTCTGGCTTGTTACTGAGTAGAACCAATGGTGCTGACTCCATTCTTTCCTCCCAGTACTGCTTATTGTTGTGGGGTTTGCAAACAGCTCGTGGGACTCAGTCGTACCCAAGGGAATAAAGACTGTGTCGAAAAGACGAAGGGCGCCTGAATTGCAATGAGACAGCAGAACTGCTTTTAGATCAACAGTGTTGTTACTATTGAGCAAAATTTGCCTACCTTCTGTCTGGAAGCAGAAAATACAGCAATGCTGAGACCTTGTTTCAGCATAATGGGGTTGCCAGGAATGTTGATATAGCATTGGTCATTCTGTGATATATATTTAAGCATTGGCACGAAAGGGCAGATTAGAAGCTACTGAAGTCAGTATTTAATATCCATATGTATTTCAAAGTTCTGGCTCAGGGTATTAAAACTGTGAAAAGTAAGAAAACAAACTGCCATGCCTTTACCATGCAGAAGTTACTGTGTTATTTTCTCCTGTGTCCAGGCAGTGAATAATGAGTAATTTGCACGTGCAGCACTGCCCAGCCTGTGATCAATAGAGGCAGCTAAGTGGAAAATGCCATGTTGTAACTAGCATGAACATACAGTTCCTCCTCTGGTGCCAGATGTGCTGCTGGAGGACTGACCTGATCACCCCGGTGCAGAGTCTCTGTAACGTGGCTCTTCAGAACAGAGCAGAGAGCTGCCAGCCATCTCCTACAAAGCTCTCCATCAGGAAACTCTGCCGTGCTGGTTCCCAAGCTCTCCAATCTGGAGCCCAGAGACAAATGATGGGTCAAATAGGACAGATCAATGCACAGCTCATTGTGACAGCTGATAACCTACAATTCCCAGTACATTGGATTAATTATCATTCCTATGTTCTTTCTTCCTTTCTTTCACTCTGTTTATCTCCTTTTTTCCATCTTTCTTGTACCATAGACTCAATATAGACCCTGCAGCAACTTTGTGATAAATTCAAGACTTCTTTTTTCCTTTCCAGATCCATTTTTGCAGATTTACTGTTGTGTGTTAATTTAGTTTTTAACCCCAATTATTTGAAATCCAATTATTTCAGATAGTCCCTACTGAAATGCACACTGCTCAGTCACACAGGATGGGCTGTTTTTGATGGTAAAATGAGCAGGAGCAAGGAAAAAAACAAAATGTAATCCCCTGGATTCCACATCGGAGATCACCTCCTTCTGAGATCGTCTGATCAATGCCAAAGATGAGCAGCATTCTCCATTTTAGGAAGCTTTCTGTCCATCATTAAGCACTGAATGATGCAGCACCTCTTTTCAAAGTGAAAATTCTGAAAATGATTTGCATTCAGCACAGACAAAGCCCTCAGAGTGGGGAAGGGAATCTGGTAGGTTTGCCGTCTGTGTAATTGTCTGCATTAGTCTAAAATCCGGCTTTGTCCCATCCTTTGTTGGGCAACTGAGGCAGCTGAGCAGACAGTTGAAGTCCTCGCATACTTGTTCTGTGCGATGTGTAAGTAAATAGCAATTGTTTATGAAGATGGCTCTTAATTAACAAATGGAAGGGAGAGGGGACGTTCTAGTTTACCTAGTGACAGTCTCATTTTTAATGCCCGTTAATTAAATCCATTAAAATACCTCTGGAGCACATTAATGTTTTTCTTGGTGAACAATTTGTCCCTTTCCTCTTCTTTCTGAGAGTTGGTTGCTTTACGAACCCTCAGGAGGCCTGTGCATTACTTTAGATGACTTCTGCCAAAGAGCAGCAGCACTCAGCGTACTGAATGCACCGGGTGGACGAAGCAGGCCTCCTACAATCAAGAGAAAAAGCAGTGCAGTGTGGCCCCTGCCCTGGTCCTAGCAGCGTCTGTGCAGTTCTAGTCATAAGGGCTGTGCACAACTGGGGGAGAATAAGCACAGGATGAAAATAGCTGCATCTCCCAGAATAGCAAGGTGACTGACAGAAAGAGGTTCTGCTTCTCTTTGTTATGAACCACTGCTGAGGTAAAAGTCCTTTATATGGAGAGGAGGAAAACTGCAGTGTAAAGGACTCTGAGTGAAGCTGATGTCTGTCCATGCATAATCTGCGGAATGGTGGGATCTGGGAACCTGATGAATATGTAATTCTGCACAGAGCACTGCTAATGACTTATTCTAATTAACTCTGTAGGGATGTGGGCTCTGTCTCAAGAGATGTTCACTCACCTTGTCCTGGACTCGCAAACTCTTTTACCCCCTCAGAGCCCACACAGCTCTGTGCTGATGGCATTGGGTTCTCGGTGGGTCTCAACTCTGATTCAGGCTTGGATTTTTCCTGATCTATTTCTGTTTCTCTCCCTGCTTTGGCATCAAGCCAGCAGAGCAGGGTGAGGGAAGTGGGAAATGAACTTCAGGTTCCAGTTCAGCTCTGACTTTTGGTTTCAGAAGATGTATGAAAAGAAATGCACGTGTTTTACTGTGTGTGTTTGAAAGGATGCAGACATCTTCAGTGACCCACATTTTACATTTGCTTCCCCTCCCGACCATTTCTCTTCACCCTTTCTTATGGTTATTCTCAGTAGCCACTGAATAAAGCAGAGGAAAAATATGGTCTTAATTGTTCGAAGTAGAGTCACTGCAGAAAGATAAGAAATGTCCTGCCTTTACTTCTTGACACATTTTCTCTTAGAATAGAAACATTAGAAGAGTTTAAAGAAGGTTTTAAAGTAATGGGGATTTAAAAGGCTGTGTGCACATTCATAATCCTCTTTAGAGTCAAGGTGAGAGTTTGGCTGCACCCTGCCAAGCTTAGGGGCATTCAGGAAGTCCAGGAACATCAATAAGGTTTAGAAATGAGAGGAGGATTCAACTGGATATATTGGTGGGTAACAAATAAGTTAATTAGATTTCTGATAAAATGCTATCCAGGATGAAATGATTAAACATTTATAGGAGATGTCCTAACGATTTTCTCTTTTAGAACTCAGTGAGCCAACCTGGATTTCTTTTGGAGCTGCACAAAGTGCTAATTCCTTAAGAATGTCCTCCTGCTTTCAGTAGGTTCTGGACTGAGTGCTGTGCAGCTTCCCAGCCCTTTCTGCTCTTCTCCTAGCAGACCCCTTTGGGTACTACTTTGCTGCCAGCATCCTGCTGACATAAACACACGCTGCCCAGGTGCTCGCTGTACAGCATGGTTTCGCTACGAGGCCTCACAGACAAATCCGTGGAACCTCACACAAGGTCTGCAGGAGAGCAGGGAGTTACACCTCCCAGTGTAACTAAGGAGCTCGTGCACAGTGGGTACATCGTTCATCCTCACCTTATCTTGGTGCATTCCATCACATGGGAGCAACACCATTCAGAGGGAAACAGTGAGACCTGTGAGCAGGGAGATATCTGAGTGGCAGTCACTGCGTTGCTGGTAAATATTTTCACTGTTGGCCAAGTTCCATGCACAAACATCTGGCCACGAATGAGACAGCAGCACATTTCCCACTGCACATCAGGGCAGGGTGTGCACTTCAGAGCCCTGCAATCACTTGTTATGTGTTTTTGTAGAATATTGTTACGAAATGTTTCTGAAGTGTCAGTAACACCACTGCAATCCCGCAGGTACTGGGAAGGTGAGACAGACATTCATCCATTACAAATGCATCCCTAAAACCATCTGAACTGCATTTTTGGGGATGCACTTAGGATACACGTAGCAGAGCAGATACTTCTGCTGATATCACAGTTGCTGAACCAGGGATCTGAGCAATGAAAGGTACAAGCTATTAGTTCTTGAAGCTGAGATTGTTTTTCTCTTTCCTTTCTGGATCAGAGTGCAAAATGGATTCTGTGATGCGTATTCTTTAGAGCAGTCTCAGAACAATTAGGAATTTGAATTTATGGAAAACAGACTTCAATAACTTCTTGTGGAAAACACATGCAGTGAAGACAATTTCCCCTCATTTATTGAAAAAAAAAAAAAAAATACATGTTTGAGATAAGGCTTTACTGTTAAATTAAAACAGCTATCACACCAAGATTATCTGTGGCCCGAGTCATGGGTATTAGTATATTATACATGTCCCATACATGAAGCTGAAGTTTTTAGATGCACCTTTCTTCATTTTTTGCCCTGTTCCCTAAAAAAACCCAACAATGAAGTAAGTAGGAAAGTTTAGCAATCATTTTTTTTTAAGAATGATCTTGTTTTTCAAATTTCTTTGGACTTAGAAAGAAAAAAATGCTTGCAATTGAAATAATTGTAAAATGTAAAATATTTTTGTTTCTGGATTTTGCTGTTCAGTTCAACAAAAGCTGTCTGAATGGTTTTGTTTCAGTTCAACCAAAAGTTCTGCACGAGTGCCTTCTGGATCTATTTCCCAGCCTCAATAAGTTAATCAGCCTTCCGTGCTGATCTACCCAGTGCAATTTCCGACACCTGCAGAATTAAAATACAACTGGCCTCCTTTGTTTCATTTTAAAACCAGCATGTGACTCATCTCAGCTCTGATTGCCAGGATATCATTACCACTGCCATTTCCAGTCACCCCTATTTAGTCATACTAAATTGCAGACATCTGTACGTTCCCTTACGCTTTTGACGAAGGAAGCATCTTCAGAGCAACGGCACCAAGGAGCTGAGCACAAGTCACCTACAGCATCCAGGAGCTGCCTTGTGCCTGGTGTTGAGCTGAGTTGTGCCTGCACTGGCTGAAAGGCCAGCAAAAGGGCCATTCAGGAGCCAACAGAAGCCTTGAAATGGATTTTATTATGTTGTATGTCTCCCCTCTCTTTCTTGAGAAGTTTATATGTGTTATCTTCAAAAATCAGGCAAAGTCCAGGAAATTTTAAGCTAATGACCTACTCTTATCTTGATTTAAGATAAATAATTATATTGGTCAACATATGTTGTCATAAAATATATGCGGCACCAACAGGAACTATTGAACTATTGCACTCTATCTGTCTCTGCTCAGATACAATCAATAGATGCTTACTCATCTGTTCTCATAAACTTCATCCAACCTACAAGACAGTCCATCTAGTAATCCCATGTGGACCTTGAAGTGACAGTGATACTCAAATCAGAATGGATTGAGCTTGAAATGTCTCAATTCCCATTGCTCTGATTTTTGCCCAAGTGCTAGATTTATTTCATGGCACCTTCTTTACTGTTAGCATTCCTATCGGATGAATATGGTAGTGGGATATTAACGACATGTAAACTGTATTTTTGGTCAAGAGAGAAAATTGACAGATCAAAGCTAAACAGCCATTGGGATAGGAATACTGGAGTAGCAATTCTGTGTTGCTTGCCCAATAGAACCAGTGCCCTGAGGAAATCAGTAAAATTGTTATAGGTTTTGTTACCTTTCTGGTCAAGTCAGAAGGCAGGAATTGCACAGATTTCTCTTAAATATGAGCACAGGCTGCAAAAACAGGTGGCAAAAGATATCAGCACTACCTTTGCCTGGTCTTGTCCTAGCTGAGGAATCTGGCCCTACCAATTTCCAAGCACATTCAATCACCCAACTTTCATAATTGCTCTGGAGATGCTCCTGTGCTAAGCTATTACCAGGAATGGATTTTATATTGTCTCTGTCATATATTAGTCTTGTGAATTCTCACCTACTCCTTCATGCCCAACAGCAGTGGTGTTACCCTTTGCTTTCATCAGGTGTTGCACCACCAGCTGCACTGATTTCATAGAATCACAGAAATATTGATGTAGGAAGAGATGTTTAAAAGCCATCTGGTCCAGCTCCCACTCCCTTGTCCTTGAGGACAGATTCCCAGGGGGTTTTGTTGACCAACTCCTTAAAGTGATGGAATTTGGCTTTCCTGTTGTCCTTCAGGAAAGAATGAAGAAATACTGACTGGTGTGGCTTTGCATAAAACTAGCCAACGATTCTTGGGTTTTTGATAACTGTGACTGGCAGTAAGTTTAAAGAACAGCGTAGTGTAAGTTTAAAGAACAGAGAAGTAGGTCCTGATTCTCAGCATAATGGAAAACCCTGCTTGTGTGTTTTCGTGCTTTATGGGCTTTGTCCTCTCCTTGAAACACATCTCCAGTGGGATAAGGAGAGCTTGCAAGTAGACATTCCCTGCATTTCTGAGGTCATAAGTTATTTAACTTCAACGAATATGCTTGCGATGTTAGCTGATCACTTAGAAAAGTCAATGTCTCGAACCCTTCTTTTTTACTTCATGTCTTTGGTGAAGTACAAGTCAAGCTCCTTTACCCAACTGATCATTTAAAAGAACATTTTGTAGTACAGGCACCATAGCACTTGTATCTAGGGCAGTCGGATCTTGAATAACACTCTGAAGGGATTTAGTGTTCAGATGGAGGGAACATGACCTTCCATTTTTAAGCTCCCATTTATACACTATGTATAATTAACTGCATGCGTAGGGAGGGCTTCATGTACTTTGAAAGGCTGATGCTATGCTGGTCGTGCAGAGCCTGGAGAGAACAAGTTTATTGTCCTGAGATACTTAAACCATCAAGCTGCTTTGCAAGACAGAACTGTAAAAGAGTTTTAGATAGTCTCTATTTCTGTTACACTTTGATATGTGCCATGTGCCACAGGAGCCATGGGAATGGCACAGAGCTGCATCAGGGCAGGGGCAGGTGGGTGTTGGGAGGAAGTTCTTCACCAGGGGGTGGTCAGGCACTGGAACAGTGTCCCCAGGAAAGTGATCGTGGCACGGTGCTTGCTGGGAGTGTTTTGAGCAGGGATCTGAGTGCTCATTTGTCTCTGCCTCCTGGACCAGGGGAGGGAGTAATTCCAGCAGCAGCTGCAATTTGATGCATCAGTTACATTAGCAGCAATTTTCCAACCTGAACACTTGTGTCAGGTGCCCATCGGTGAGCTCTCATGCACAGCTGTAACTGGAAGCAGTTCTCGTGAGACCAGCCCATCACAAAGCAGGAATGCGGTTATTCTGCAGTTGGTTTAGGAGGACAGGCAGGGCTTACTGTCAGCCTGGGGAAAGGAGGGGAGTGCAGAGCTGGGGGTGTCAGTGAGACCTCAGCAAGCCCGTGGTGCTCTGTTGGGCTGACAAATGCTCACTGCCCAGTGGCTGAAGGGCAAAGGTGCTTTGGTGTGCAAGATCTGCTTTCCGGTGGAAATAGCCAGGGAACTTTGCAAGATGTTCCAAAACAAGCCACAGTTCCCCACATCCACCCCATGTCCATTTTTAAACCTGCCACACAGTTTTTCCACGGGGCTGTTAGTGCAGGGGAAAAAACTCCAGAGGCTGGAGATGACAAACTCTCCACACTTCCATGGCTCTGGGGACGTTCCACCCTCTGCTGCTCTCCCTGCTCTGAAGTCAGGTTTCCTTTAATGGCTTCAACATTCCTGTCTGTTTTGTTCATATTCCAGTTTTCAGCCTCTGCTGTCATGCTTGGATATCTGAGTACTGAGTGCAGCGTGTGCAGTATAGAATCAGTATCCTATGCAAACAACAGAAGAGCTTTTTAGAGTGGCCAACTGTGGCTGTATTTTTGAAAAGTACAGGGGAAGGTGGTACTATTGGCCAAGTGCAGGATTCAGTGCAATTTAATAACACACGTAGAAAAAGTTCATTCAGTTTAAAGAGAAGTTGGAGAAGAAATAAGAGCAGGTGCCAATGGGCAGCTCCAGCATTTCCTCATCAATGCCAAAACTGCCCACTAAGGGGATGGCAGAACCAAGCAGACATGTTTCTGAGGAGATGAAAAGAAATCCCAAATAATAGTAATGCAGTCAGCATCATCATAAGATAGAAACAGCCACATGAGATTCCCTGGTGAGGCACAGGAGGCTGGAGGAGGGCTAGATATTCCTTGTAGCACTGAGAAAGGGAACCAAAAGGGCATTTCTAAGGGGAGAATGTTTCTCATGCTGTGGGTCCCCATCTCTGAGGCAGGCATTAGGATGGGATAGCAAATATTAGGAGAGATCACACATCAGTGCTGGTGGCTGGGGTGAGGGGGAAAGGAGAGTGGAGTTGTTCAGAAGGCACAGAGGGATCAAGATGTGAGATAACAAGGGTCTGACTGAGTTCAGTGCTCTGCACACAGCCAGGAAAGAGATTGTGCAGAAATACTCTGTAATAATTCTGAGCATCCGTATGGGAGTTATGTTAGTTTACCTGCAGCTTTCAGTGATGGTAGGTGTAGCCACTTGCCTTGAGAAACTCGCAGTGACTTTTCCTGTTAATATATAATTACATTTTTCTAATTGTTATGACGCAGTGTTTTACATATTCCTGTTATCCATATATATATTCCTTTTACATTACTGTTGTGGAGCCTTAGGCATGAAATCAGATTTGGCATTTGGTGCCATACCAGTGGTATCAAATGTCTCTCTGTTTCTATGTCTAGAGACTGCAGATTGGAGTCAGGAGGTGGAAAGCTCTGTAGAAAATAACCAGAGAGAATTCCAGAAAGATAATAAAAAAGAAATACTGTGAAGAGACACATAATTAAAAAAGAACTCAAGAAAAAAAAAAGTCAGTTAAAGGAATGGGAAAACTACAAGGAAAAAAAAGGGGTTAGGCTGTGCTGTACCAACCTGACTGCCTTCTGTGATGAGATGAGCTGTAAGGACATGGGGAAATAAAGCGGTGCTTTATACACTAAATTTGGTGCATCGTTTTGCACGGTGGCATCTCTGTAGCCAAACTGAGGATTTACGGGGTGAATAAGAGGCTGGAGATAAACCTGCTGGTCTTCCTAAGCTAAAAAAGCAGCGGTCACTGTTGTGCCGCCTGAGTCAGCTGGCCATGAAGGATACTGCTCAGCGAACAGCGTTGGCTGATGCCTTCATTAATGAGCTGATAAGTGGGGTGGAGAGCATCCTTTGCGAGGCTGTGAATGACAATAAATGAGGACAAAATGGGGGAGGAACTGAATGATTAGAAAGCAGCTTTGCTGGAAAGGGCCAGCGAGTCCCAGAGGACAACACAGTGTACAAGAATCAGCAATGCTGCAGTGATGGAGGTGAACTGGAACCGGGGTGTATGATTTACTGAGGGAGACTGAATGGTTTCTGTTTGTTTGTTTGCTTTTGTTTATTAGTTTTTCCAGTTAGGGATGAGGAGGTTACAGAGGGATTTGCTTGCATTCTTCCATGTCTCTGTGGGTGGCTGAGAGAAGAAATGGACTGACACTTTCTGGGTGCACAGAGCAAAAGACTCAATGGGAGAATGCTGCAATGAGAGAAATTTCAATTAAGCATTAGAAAAAAGGCTATCTGTAATGAGAGTGGTTAAGCACTGGAACAGCTTGGCAAGAGAGGCTGGTGGATCTGCATCCTCGGTCGTTCCCAAAAAGCTCTTGAGCAACCTCATCTCACTCTAAAGATAGCTCTCCTTTGAGTAGGAGGGTGGAGCTGATGGCTTCAGACATCCCTTTGAATCCAGTTATTTTTCTATGGCTCTGCTGCGTGAAGATACAGACTTTTACGATCTGCTGATTGTGAAATACAAGTCTGCCAGCAATCAGCACGGCCTAACACAGCCACTAGGGACAGGTGGGAAACGGAACAGTCCCTGTTATCATTTATTACATCTATGTGGTAAATGCACTTATGTAGAACAAATCATACAAATGTTGGAAGAAAGCTTAGAAAAGACGAATCCAACATCCAACCTTTGTGGAGCTGTTGCTGGCAGCAGATTATGTAAGCAATAGCTTTGGTTAGATGAATTCTGAGAACCTCTGAGACCAGAGACTCAGTGGCCTTCCTTGGCAAGCTATGTCAGGACTCATTACCCCCCCAGTGAAAATGGTTTTCCCGATGTCCAGTCTGAATCTCCTAAGCTGTGCTTTATTGATATTGCCAAATGCTTTGCCACCTGCCATGGATAAACTGTATTTGTCCTCATTACTCCTAAGAATCCTCCTTTAAGAATACTGAAGTGACATCTTCCTCTGTATTCCTTTTCCTGGATTGAGCAGACTCAGGTTTCTCACCCTGCTCTTAAAAGTTGTATGCTCAACAATTTTGTTAACACCCTGGAGGAACATTTGCAGTTTTTCTGCAGCTGTGGCTTTCCTATCAGCAAGCAGAAGATCCTAAGACATGCCCTGCTGGCCACACGCTTGCCATTGCAACCACACATGTAGACTGAAAGTCCCACATGCAGAATTGTCTGCTGTTTCACTCCTGAACATCATAAGATTGATTTCTCTTATCTAGGCTCAAGTTTATCAAGTTCCTTGAGACTTAAGTTTTGCTGTCTCCTGGCATATTTCCACACACCCCATCTTCACCTGCATATTTGCAGAAGATGCATTCCATCAGCTCATCCGGGTCATTTACAAAGATGCTGAATAATATAATCCCAGAATCAACTTCTATTGTAACTCCACTTGTTACTGGTTGCCAGCTGGATGCTGTACTATTCATTATTGCCCTTTGAGCCCAGTAATCCAACTAATATTCAGACCATTTAAGCCCATTCATCCAGCTTGTACTTTCCTCAATCACAGGAAACACTTTGCAATCAGATGTCAAAAGCTTTACTCAAGATATTTCTCAGCTACTGCCTTTCCCAAGAGCCCAGGATGCTGAGATGCAGCTAAACGCAACTGACAAGGCTTAGAAGACAAAGAAGGAATTATTGATATCAATCCTCATGAAAAAAACAAAGGAGGTTTTCTAAGGGCAGCCTCAGCCTGGCTGCTCAGTCACACACTGTGTGCTCTGGTCACTGTGATGCCCTGACCAGGGCGTTTTCATGCATGACTCCCCAGCTAGTTTGCTCTGAGCTGCTGTGTTCCTAAGCCAAGGCTGGGGCTCTGGAACTCACCAACGCTGTGTGTGGGCAGAGGAGCCAACTGCTGCCTGCTGAACTCCACACCACTCTCTCCCTCCCATTTCTCAAAGGAACAAGGGGACTGTGATAAGGACAGGTAGATAACACTCCAATTACCATCACTTGCAGAACAGCCTCAGCATAGGGAGATTAATGTAATTTACTGCCTACAGATAGCAGCCTAGTGCTCAAAGCAAACTACAATACCTTCCTCTCAATCCATCTTCTACCTCCTCCCCCTGTGCAGTGCAGGGGAAGGACGAATGGGGGCTGAAATTGGTCCATGAAGCTTCATCTCTACTGTTCCTCCATAGTGACCCTCTGTTGCCACTCCACACGGATCCCTCCCACAGGGACACTGTCCATTGTAGGCAAGTAAGCCCAGTACAGCCTCACTAAATGAGTCTGTGCTGAGATTGGGCTGTGGGATCTCTTATGGCGCATAGCAGACCCATAGAATGGCCTGGGTTGAAAAGGGTCACGATGATCATCCAGTTTCAACCCCCTGCTATGTGCAGAGTCGTCAGCGACCAGACCAGACTGCCCAAGGCCACATCCAGCCTGGCCTTGAATAATGACCCATCATTAGCTATGTAAAAAACCAGCTTGGTCTGATAAGTTCTTTGCTATGAGAGTGGTGAGGTGCTGGAACAGCTGCCCAGAGAGGCTGTGATGCCCCGTCCATCCCTGGAGGTGTTCAAGGCCAGGTTGGATGGGGCCCTGGGCAGCCTGGGCTGCTGTGAAATGGGGAGGTTGGTGGCCCTGCATGGCACAGGGGCGTTGGAGCTTCGTGATCCTTGAGGTCCCTTCCAACCCTGGCCGTTCTGTGATTCTGTGATTGTCTTGACAGTCTTTGAATATAGAAAGACAGACCCCTAGAAAGGATAACTCATCACAAATCATTGTTGACATTCCTTTTTGATAATCTGTATGGTTCACAGAAAGCTGTGAATGTTTTTATTGTGTTTTTGGAGGCGATGGCATTCTTTTATTGTAGAAAGAAATTCTCATGAAATAGTGCATTTCAGGGCACAGCTGTGGCAGGGGCAGCCTGTGTCATGCATGCATTGCTGCAGTAAATGCTGCTTTTTGCTTGCCTTGATCAGGTGCTGATCAGTGCTTTTTCCCTGAACACAGTATTGAATGTCCTTGGAAGAACAAGAAGGCAGTTGTAACAATTGCCTTATTTATGTGGCCTGAACGCAGGGAAAAATTGCTGTGGAGTTTTTTGAGCTGCTTTTCAGTACCGTCATCTAAATGACTGCACTCTTCACTTTTCCACTTAATGTTTGAAGGCCTGGGATGGAGAATGTAACAGGACGAGAAGTACTCCTGCAGGAACATTGTGCCTTCTTCATTTGCAGTTTCCATTCAGTCCAAGAAGAGGCTTCCTGTTAAATCAGATGTTACTGTGTTCTTCCCTTTACATGTGGAGTCTGTATCCTCATCTGGTGTAATTTATTGATCCAGTTCACCACAAAGGCTGGCCAAGGGATGCTACAAGTGTGTCTCAAGTTCTCTGTAGCATATTTTGACTAGAATTACTCCAAATCACAGAATCACAGAATCACAGAATCACCCGGGTTGGAAGGGACCCCAAGGATCATGTAGTTCCAACCCCCCTGCCTAGCAGGGCCACCAAACATACACACTCAGATCAGGTTGCCCAGGACCCCGTCCAACCTGGCCTTAAACACGTCCAAGGATGGGGCATCCACAACCTCCCTGGGCAGCCCGTTCCAGGGCCCAACCACTCTCCTTGTAAAGAACTTCCCCCTAACATCCAACCTAAATCTTCCCTCCTTCAACTTAAAACCATTTCCCCTAGTCCTGCTGTTATCAGCCCTTTTGAAGAGTTTACTCCCCTCCTGGGTGTAGGTTCCCTTCAGGTATTGATAGGCTGCAATGAGGTCACCCCGCAGCCTTCTCTTCTCCAGGCTGAACAAGCCCAACTCCCTCAGTCTGTCCTCATAGGGGAGGTGCTCCAGCCCCCTGATCATCTTAGTCGCCCTCCTCTGGATTGGGATTTCTCAAATGGAGAAAGCATAGCGGAAGGTGCCCATCCCACAGACATGGTCATCCAACTAATTGTGATTAGGAAGACTTTCCTCCTTTTTTACCCTTCATGGATAAGTAATGCCTAAAGCTACACGCATAGGTACAAAATTGTGTATAAAATTAAAATCTGCTCAAGTAGTGTGATCGTTTGGAAGCAAGATTACCTCGAACCGAAGTAGCATCAGGAAAGGACGTGTAGCCAATCCTGTTCCTGCACAAAGTACAGCAAGGTCACTACTTCTCAGCCCTTCTAATTAAAAAGCAGACCTCACGATAGGCAATTGTCCCCCAGGCCCAAGGATTTTCTTATCTCTTGTAAGCTCAGTAGCCAATACAGCTGTTATCCAGAAATAGCATAAAAAGAATTGAAAGTGCTAGACTCCCCACCTCTGATACAAAACTTATCTGATAAGCCTTGTAATATGCCTCACAAAGTAAAAAGACATCCACAAGATGACTTTTAACATAGGATGAACAACAGTGCGAGGCATCTGAACAGCAATGAAGCGTAATACCATAAGTTGCCTGAGCTCCAGGTGAGCAAAGGGCCTTACGTCACCTTTTCAATTTGTTAATGCTTGCAGAAATAATAAGTGAGCAGTAGGTGGAGTCTGCTGAGCCCACGAACTAATAAACTTATCTAAACACGTGCAGGATACAGCAACTCTGCATATCTTACTGTCGGCTGCACGATGCTTCAGTGCTGTGAACCGTAGTGCATTCCACTGGGATCAATGAAATTGTGTTAGCACATCAGTCAAATACTTGAGGATCCAACACTTATAAATAGCTCCCATGGTGCCACATCTCCTTGCTTGGCCTGCCAAATGAATACTCTCAGTAATGCAGAAAAAATCTCATGGAAGTTTTCCACCACCTTTCTCCTAATGTAGTGGCCATCCTGCAGTCAGTAATGGCTCTCTTTGTGAAAAGTCAGTGGCACTGTCTTCTCATTTCCCTTTGTCTTCAGCAAATATCACAGAATCACAGAATCACAGAATTGTAGGGGTTGGAAGGGACCTCCAGAGCTCATCGAGTCCAACCCCCTGCCAAAGCAGTTCCCTACAGCAGGTTGCACAGGTAGGCATCCAGGCAGGTCTTGAACATCTCCAGAGCAGGAGACTCCACCACCTCCCTGGCAGCCTGTTCCAGTGCTCCGTCACCTCACTGTAAAGAAGTTCTTGCGCACATTGGTGCAGAACTTCCTATGCTGCAGTTTCCAGCCGTTTCCCCTTGTCCTGTCTCCACTCACCACTGAAAAGAGTCCGGCCTCACCATACTGCCCCTCACACCTTAGATACTGATAGACCTGGATCAGGTCCCCTCTCAGTCTTCTTTTCTCAAGGCTGAACAGACCCATATGAACAAGGAGATCATAGAATCACAGAATCACAGAACGGCCTGGGTTGCAAAGGCCCACAGCGCTCCTCCAGTCCCAACCCCTGCTGTGTGCAGGTCGCCAACCAGCAGCCCAGGCTGCCCAGAGCCACATCCAGCCTGGCCTTGAATGCCTGCAGGGATGGGGCATCCACAGCCTCCTTGGGCAACCTGTGCCAGTGCCTCACCACCCTCGGGGGGAAAAACTTCCTTCTCATATCCAACCTCAACCTCCCCTGTCTCACTTTAAAACCATTCCCCCTCATCCTATCAGCATCCACCCTCACAAACAGCCGTTCCCTCTCTGTTTATATGCTCCATTCAAGAACTGGAAGGTAATAGAAGGTCTTTTTTCTCTATTTGCTTTGGTCTTATTTTCATATTTATAACTCTGCATCTGTATACGTGGTTGGTAGTTTCTTGGATCACTGTCACTGAGCAATGTTTGAGACAAGCTGTGTCTCTGTTCAAACATTGAAGGTACAGCTCTTTCTCTGTTGGACTTCTGGCAGGTTCCTAATTAAAAAAATTAATACTGTCAAGCTGAGAAATATAATTAATTATATATTTTTTTTCAGTAAATGCACTTCGTAGGAATCTTCCTACATTGTTGTATTCTTGTGTGAAATTCTACTTTTCTAGCTTTCATCTGTGGCTGTGCCATAATCCCATAGCTCGCCCCTTCCTCACAATTTCAACATTATTCTGCTAAACTCAGCAATTACAGCAGGGGAGCTGGCATGTATAAAGCTAAAGGTAAAAGAAAGTAATGCAATTCAATTCCAAAATTTTGGAAATGTTCTCACTTAACAATTCAGGGTGTTGGGAATGTTGACCTCTCTAAAACATTTACTCTGTAAAGATACTGGAGCTAATTGGGTTCTGGCTTGGAGTCCAGATTAATTCTATTGTGAAGACTGGTGTGTCCTTGACTCCTACAGTGGCTTGTGTACAGCCAGCTTGGGTTATCTATATCCTCCAATCAGTGTAGGCACAACCTTACAGGCAGAAAAAGCTCAGAAACCAGTAGGAAGTGCCACAGTATCTTACTGTTGCTTTCTATTTTATCACATACATATCTCAAGGCTACAAGCTTAATAATGTCTTGTTTGTACTATTGAGAAATCTCAGATTTTCAGCCAGCTCCTCAAAAATGCATACTTTCACCTGCCTTCCTATCTGCTCCCAGCAGCTGAGGCCCACAGCATGGAGAAGTGTTGTGTTCCTTAGGTCAGGGCATCATAGATGGTTCCCTTCCTGCTAGAGATGAGCAGTGATGGATGAGGGCCTCTGCTGGCCTAATAGCATCACTGGAATTAATAGCACGTGCAACTTGCTGAATCAAACAGTAAAATTCAAAAGCAGATTTCTGGTCTAAACAAAAAATGCTTACCCTTCTCTCCTCGGAACTGGGCAGGGATTTCCCCACGTCTGTAACTCTGTGGAACAAGGGTCTTCTTCACGGCTCTGCTTAACCAGATGCTTGTCTCAGTGACTTTAATGTCATTGCAGACATAGAATATCTGTACAGAAGTAGAAATTGTCCTGAAGAAGGAAGTTCCTACTGGAACTGAAGGAACCTTTTGCTGCAGTGAAAAAAAAATATCATTATTTTCCCGAAAATAGGTACATTTGCAGTTTGAGACAAACCTAGAATACATCTTTCTTTACAACACAACTGTATTCCAGTCTGAACAAAAATCCCCAAGTCCTGAAATAGGTCATTCATCCCAGCTCATGTATCTACACCCTCCTGTCAGCCGAGAAGCAGGCAAGCACGGTAGACATCTTCTAACTGCTGAAATGGCTGTGGCTGCGGTTCAGCCTACTGATCAGGTTATAGAGCATTTCTTCATGACAGCACTCCGCTGATAGGATTGATTTGGGCTGTATTACACAGATTACTGAAAGGCTTTGTGCAGACTCTAAGCATGAAAGCAACACGGCCTTTGAAAATCAAAATCTGAAATGGAGCAATGCAGATTTCCTTGTGCATTCTGTGACCGGCTCTGGCCCGTCAGCTGGGGAGAGGTCAAACAGGAGGTCAAAGAGATTTTTTTTTCTTTTTCCACTGGTCAAACAATTATTTTTAATATATTTTCCAGTCAGTAGTGAGCACATCATTTTCCACTGATGAACATTGTGAAAAGAAAAAAAATCCTCTGTATGAGTTCCTGTTTCAGCTCTCAGTCACCGTTTTGACTAACTGCAGAGGACTTGGAGTGAGGCTCAGATGTACAATAGAGGTTACAGAAGGACTTTACAGAAGATCTAAAGCAGAATGTCAATTCTGTGTGCCTTGCCAGGACAGGAGGTAATTTGTCAATCAATACATCAATTGCACGACATTGCTGTCCACCCCTCTTAACCAGCACCGATCACAGTGGAAAGTGAACTGCCTGCCTTCAAGCACAAGAACCTTTTGGAATTAGTTTTATGGGTTGTTTTTTTTTTTTCCTGTTCCCCCCCCCCCCCCAAGCTGCTGGTTTCCCACTAACACCAAATCCAGCACATCTCTTTGCAGTCAGTAAGGGATCAGATGGGATAGTTCAGTCATGAGTGACTTCCAGTGTCTTTTCTTCAGCACGTCTACTGTAGGTGCAGCCAGTAAGTTACTTTATACGTCCTCATACAAAATTCCTACTGACCCTTCTGCACATGGGCAGCTTGCATTTTGTCCGTGCATCCTGCTGGAGTCAGTATGTGTTCATGGTAGGCATCTCCTGCCTCCTTTTCTGCCCACTCCTACACATGTGCTGCTCTGAAGACGCAGTGAGGAATGGCTCCAAGCTCACGGAGTGAGGCTGTTGCCTGTTTTAAACCAGGAAAAATGAGTGATATATTGCTGAAACGTCTCACTCTAGCTGTTAGGGGAGAATAAAAAGGAAAAATGAATTGCAACAAACAGGTAGAGGCAAAGGGGTCAAGAATAGCTGCTGTTGTGTTTGTACCGATGGACCTACTGGTCTGAATCCTCATGGGTGCTGAGGTTTGACATGCTTGGAAAATGTTTGCATAATTGTTTTTTGGGTAAGAAATGAAGTTGCAGTTGAAGTGAATGTCTACCAATCAGTACAGAGGGAGGCATCTACGGTGTTACTGAAACCATCTGTTACGATTTTTGGGTGTCAAAATATTTTACTTTCTCCATCTACTTCATTTCATGTTTTAAAATCTCAAGCTGCACGCACACAGAAAAGTATTTTAAAGAACTGCAAACAACAGTCTGTGTGAATCTTATGCAAGAAAATTTAGTTTGGGGATCTCTTCCCACTCAGAATAACGAATCAATGAACAGCTTCACGTTCTTATGGAAGCTGCTTTACTTTCTCCTTGTGCAGATCTATTGGTGACTTTTCCCAGTACTAAGCCGCTCGTAAAGGAAAGTATTTGTTTAGAAAATGTATAGACGTCGTTCTGTTTCCATTTGCCTCTGTTAACACTTATGGGCACTGCAAGGTGCAACCACTCCCTCCAATTGTTGGGAGCTTTCTGTAAAAACTATCTGCAGCACTGGACTGTAAGGGCTGACATCACTTCAGATGATTTCTAGAAGCATTTGAATTGATGTAATAAGGTACTAAAATGTAACCTGACCACAGGTTACAGTGACGTACAGTGAGGTCAGTGGAAGTGATGGTGCTAGCTAAAGTCCTAACCTATGTACTGGTGCTTACTGGTTATGACATGAGCAGTCCTGCACTCTACACTGCTTTTTCAAAGAAGCTTCAAAAAAACATAAACAAAACAAAAGGAAAAAAGAAAAAAAAGAAAAAAAACCCAGAACAGCAGGAATTTTAATCTTCTAGGACAATTAAACCCCAATAAAGAATGTTTACTGGGTATTAGAGCCAAGAGCGGAATCAGTGTTGCTTACGCTGTTGTGCATGTTTGCAAGATGGGTACAACTTGGCAACACACAAAGAGTAATATAAGGGGGAAAAGCACACCATGAGCACATTAAGCCTTGCTAATTTGTTACATATATTTAATGCTATCCCCTCCTGTCCATGGGTTTCATTTGGTCTTACTAGAAATAGTCACAACTCCTGCTGACCCCAGTGTTTAAGAGAAATGACAAGAACTGATGAAAGCCAGACTTGAAGGTTATGAAATCTAGTGATGCACTCTTACACTTCAATTAAAAGATTCGGTCATTCAAAAACAAATAGAAACATGGCTGAAATGCATGTTTTCCTGAGATAATTTTTCTCCTCGGCAATGGCAAAGCAGTTCATATTTGAAGAAACCCTCATTTCAGGATGCTGAAAATTAGATTGTATGTTTTTTTTCTGAAGGAAGGGAGGGAAGAAGCCCCTTTAATCAGGGATTTGTAAAAACAGATTGCTGTGCAAAATGGAATACATTTAATTTAGTCTATTTTGTTATCCAATATAGTAATTTGCAAGCCACAGAGTCCCCATAAAGATGTTTAAAATGCAAATTGTGCTGACATTATTTAATCTAACACATGAATACCTGAGGGCTTTTCTGCATCCCAGTGCTTCCCGTTCTTTGATTAAGCACTGAGCACAGGCACAACTGCAAAAATCCCTCACCAACACCACCAGAAGTCAAATGGAGGTCTGTATTGTATTTCTCAATGTGATACATCTCAGTCTCTGCTTCTCAGGTATTTTTGTGGACACGACTCCAGGGTTTCCAGGCTATGGACCATGGCTTTCAAGTATTTTCCCTTGGGTCCCAGTAGTCAGACATTACCACATCTACAGCTCAACATCCGGCAGAAGAGGTGATTTTTCAGGCTTTGCACTATGACAGATGTAAATCAAGTGACATCAGAGTATTCATATTTATTTACAGTTTAATAATTAGCTTGGAGCATTGCTTTTGCTTAATTGGGCCTTGAGCTCTGTAGCTCTTGACCACGTAGAATCACAGAATCACTGAGGTTAGAAAAGACCTCCAAGATTGTCCAGTCCAACCATGCACCAATGGTTTCCCCACTAAACCACAACCCTTAGTGCCATGTCTACATATTTCTTGAACACCTCCATGCACGGTGACCACCACCTTCCTGTGCAGCCCATTCCAGTGCCTGACTCTTTGGGAGAAGAAGTTTTTCCTAATCTTCATAAATAACAACTGACACAAGGCAGAAACCATTCATGGGGAAGAGGTTAGGGTAGTTCTTTTATTTCAGAATTTAATAGGAATGAAATAAGCTGTTGTTCAAAATTCCCCCCTTAAGGAGATCAGTGCTCTAGAGTCATTTGCAACTGGCTTGAGGGGGCTCATCTGTGTGCCCATGCCCATAGTGCTAAAGACTCCACGAGCTTCCAGGTGGAAATACTCTGTTAGAAAAACACGAGTAGAATGAAAATATCTAAGCTCTTTTTTGGAGAATATTGACTCACGGGGGCTCAAAACAAGGAGACTTAGAATGTTAAAAAGTGAACTTCAAGGGATAGACTTGCTGTTGTCCCTTTCACGTGTTTAGCACTAGGTAGAACTTGGTAAACAATGAGGACTTCAAGACCTATCAAGTTCTGTAATAACATCTCATGGCTGGATTTTAGTAATAATTGTTTACTTCCCAGAAAGAGAAGGAGACCCGGAGCACTTGAGCATGCCTAGAATTTCACTGAGTCTCTTCAGTTTTTCTGACTGCTGGGCATCCACATTAATAATGCTGACATGCCTGTTAGAAGTCTTATTTGGTACCCAAGGAGTATATGCGTTGTATCAAGGATATTTTATGCCCCATTAACTGCATATTTTCAGAGAGAGAATTGTGTTATACCCAAGCAAGTACCGTCATCTGTGCATTTCAACTGCCTGACAGGAATGTTTGGAAATAGAAATATCAGAGAGAAAAGGGCAACTAGATTGGGCAGGAGGATGACTCCAAATTTGAATGGATATTATGGAGGACAGAATGAAAAGATGTTCGTTGGGTTCACTGCAAGATTCACAATGTTTTTGAAAGGAAAACAAGATGTGAATGAGATGAGAAGGAAAACACTGAATAAATAGGGAGGTTCATATGATCAAGGAAGGAAAGAAAGTAAAGGAAGTGCCTACAGTTAATGTGTAGAAAAGAAGAGTGCTGTTGTACATTCAGCAGGATGTCAGGATGCCTGAAATGCTGTTTGAGGTCATTTGATCCTCATAGTGCATTGCAGAACAAACGAACTCAACAAAACAAATCTTTGTTGTAAATGCTTATAAAGGAAAACTGCACTTTTCCCTGAGGAGCCATCAGTGTCAGAGTACTACAGTTATATGTCTAATGGTTGAATTTTACTACTGTGATTATAGACCTGAGGCTTCCACAGCTCAGGTGCACTGAGCATAGGAGTCTTGTGCCATCTGAGGTGCCTGGAGTTATTCTGCCTGTCATGAGATTGACATCCCAAAAGGTTTGGGTCTCCTCTAAGTTTGATGTCACAACTGCAGGTTCCACCTGGATGTCTTTGGATGCTTACTGCATCTCAAACTGCTTTAGATACCTCTTTGTTTATGACTGATTTGGGCTCTGACGCATCATTTCCCTTCAGATTTCTGATATAGATCTTGGCATTATTTTCTGGAATTCAACCTGCAAGACATTTTGTGTGCTTGAAAGATACAATCAGACAATCATATGTAATGGTCTGCATGCAAAAGTCTACTTGTAGACTGAGTATCTAAGCCAGCTAATCAATGCAGTCAGCACAGCCTAGAGGGTGATTCAGCAGATCAGTCACTGGGCGCCCCCTTTTGTCAGATCAGAATCACTCACTGCACACCACTCACTGTACCGGTCAGATGTCCGTTGACTGCAATAGGAGCTGAGGCAGCTGCATGCCTCTAAACACCAATCTCAGTCCAGTTGTCTCAATCAGTTGTGGTGACTGTATCTTAGTGGATGACATTCAGTTGTAGAAATGGAAGTGAAACATCTGAGACAGCCTCAGGTCCCTGAGATCTCTGGTGCTGGCGTGTTTGACATGGGACCAAAGGAAGAACAAATGCGATGTGTCCAAAGGCATCTCTGGTAGCACTGTACAGCTCTGTATGAGCAACCTGACTGTAGCTGAGGAGACTTAGTTTTGAACTCCTCTGAGTCTTTTGTTTCTCGTGGTAGAAAAGATTTTTGCAATACAGGCTTGTTTCAGTTTCCTGTGCTTAGGTACTGAATGCTGCATTCAGTGATGGCATCACTGGGTATCCCAGGCACCTGTACAGGGCTGGTAGATAAGATGGAATTTATGAGAAACCAGTCCTCTTTGAAGAGGAGACCAGGCACGATGCTCCACAGAACCCAGCATGAAGTAGCAGTTTAGCTGCATCTTTTCAGAAAAGTGAACTGTCCCCAGTAGCTGTTTATTTCAGAAGATGCTGTGAACTAACTTCTATTTATTACTAAGGGTCATGAGAGCATTTGTCACAGAAGTGAGACCTTTTATAGGTCTTCTATGAAAATAGTTTTTATTTAAGTTAGGAGTTTATTAATTTAAATGCTTTCTTTGATCTTCCAGGTCCCATCAAGTCTCACTGCTGGTGATCCAAGATTTGAGAGATGTATTTAATTGTGCATTTAGTTTGACTGAATTGTTTTCCCAAGATAAATGGCCTGCTCTTCTATTTCTTCCTAGCAGCATTGTGCTTTCCTATTCAGCATTTCTAAAAAGAAAGGTGGATAGTTTGTTTTCTTTTCTGTATTGCAAAATGCAGCACTTTTTTAACAGAGGAACAGATGTTGGTGGGAGTTTTTTAAAATATTCACTTGAAAATGTTGCACTTGGAAATGAAGTTTGATAGCTCTGAAAGGAAAGCCCAAGATTTTCAATAAATTAGGAAGAAAGGCTTAGTTGCACAAGAAACCTTGTAAGAGGCTGAGGACAAATACTGCTGCAAAGCTGGAAGAAGGCCAGGAGAACACAGTAAGCCAGAAAGAAAGAAGCTAAATGAGGGAGAGAAAAAGTGAGACACAAGATGAGACAACTGATAAGAACACAGAAAAACAAGAGAATACAAAGACAGACTTGAGGAGAGGTGTAGCAACTGTAGCAGACACATAGAAGGATGGTGAGAAAAAGAAGAGAGCCCAACCTGTTCTGCTGCAGCTGGTGAACGGGAAGCCTCTCCTCAAGAGGAGGGTAGATTCACAAAATGCTGTGTTTGTAGTAAAACAGGAAGTATTACTTAGGAAGTATTACTTGTCACAAAGGGTGGTCAGGCACTGCAATGGATGCCCAGGGAGGTGGTGGAATCACCGACCCTGGGGGTGTTCAAGGAAAGACTGGATGTTGTGTTGAGGGACATGGTTTAGTGGGAGCTATTGGGAATAGGTGAACGGTTGGACTGGGTGATCTTTTAGGTCTTTTCCAACCTTAGTGATTCTATGATTCTATGATTCTATGAAAACTGTCTTCAGAGAGCTACTGCTCCCGCACAATGGCTCCTGTACATACAACACATATCCCCACCTCCTTGACACCCTGCTTGGACAATTTCATTCTGTTTTGTTGTTGTTACTGTTGTTGTTTTTTCCTTTTTTTTTTTCCTTTTTTTTTTCCTTTTTTTTTTTTTTTTTCATTTTGCTTACTCTTTTTCATTTATGTTCAACTTCCATGTAAAAATGACTCTTTAAAGAGCCACCTCACAGTGAGTACAAGGGTGGCAGCTGTGAGATGCAGATCAGGAGAGGAAAGAAATTACTGCCCCTGCAGAAGTGCAGGAACTCTACAGGCTGGCAAGGCTTTGACATCATAGCCACCATATCCAAAAACACACCTGCAGTCACCGGCTTTTTGCTCGCCCCATTCTACTTCTCTTTCCTGAGTGATGGCTCTCCTGAGGGAAGCTCATGACTGCATGTTGGTTCCTGCACTCTACATTGGCCCTCATTGAAATACAAACCTCATCGGCAGACACAACGGTTCCAAGAGATCAGTCCAAGGCATGGAATCTCATGTTTTTTCTTTCTGCCTATCACATAAAATGGTGGTAATAACGAGTCATGGAAAACGGAAATACCTCTTGAACGGCTGCTACTTGAAGGGACGTGATTTCAACTGCTGTGCATTTTTCTTAAACATGGTGAAAGATTAAAGGAGGAGAATGTGAAATATTTAGGAATATTTCAGACACACACGGATTTGCCAGGGAGCTCTAAGTGCTGACATCTCAACGCAGTAGCCCCAGGCTGATACGCTCAGTCTCTGAGGGCTTATAAAGGCTGTCCTCCAGAAGCTGAAGTCTACTGCTACCAGCATCAATGGTAAAATGATAAAAGGGGAGAAATGTTCGCTTTGTAATTGCAGCCATCATCCTGCAGCCTGAAGCTCAGTAGCCTCTGGGAGCTGACACGCACCTATTCCAACGGATTTAGTGAGACAGATCAGAACAGGTCTAATGCAGCTGCCTTAATCCTGACTACCAACAAAAGCCTGGCAATGCCAGTGTTTTAAGGAGGTTATTAGCTGTGGAGTCCAAATCAGGACACCAATAAAACGAATGCAAAGCCACTGGGAATCACAGTTCTAGGAGGAGTTGAGATGGGGTGAATGATAAAGTACATAATGATTATTACATTAAACCATTTTTGACTGTTGTTTGATTTTGCTTGTCTTTCTGAAACAGGATGAATGTTCCTGGTTCTCTTGAAATGTGAGGGTGCTAATGATGAAATGTTATAAAGGATGCCAATAATATAGATGTATTGATGGGCTCTCTCCTATGAGACTATGAAAATTACAGTATGTTTGAGTTTTCCAAGTGTCAAGGCCTTGCAAAATGTGCTATCAAAGAACAATCTAAGATAATCAATACTGTAAGTATTACTTGCTTCTCATTGCCTACGCTTCATCTTGTAATTAGAGAGGTGATACTGCAGAAGCAGATGAAGATTTTTCAGAGCATTGTGCAGTACAGGCCAGAGAGCTTCCAGCAGAGCGAGTTCAGTCAGCAAACAAGAGAAACATAAGGGGAAGAGGAAGAAAAACATAAATGTTTAGAGGCACTTGGGAAGGTAGCAGAAATTAAAAGGAGTGCATGAGGCTGGATGTCATATGATAGAAAGCCAAGGAAGGTTTGCCTCTGGCAGAAATGGGCCCATCATTTCCACCATTATAGCAAGGGAGAATTCTGTGACCTTCCTATACTATCTTCATGTCAGTTCAAACTGCTATGTTGTACACAAAGGGAATAAAACACGGAGTCCAGCAGAGTTGTGAGCTAGAGATGAGGTAAGCGCTCACAGATAAGGACAACTCCTCCCACCTCAAGTGCCTACTGGTTTTTTTTTTCTTTTTAGCCGCTGCTGTGAAATAAAGGACAAGCAGACATTTTCATAGCTTCTAGAATTTATTCTGTAGACACTGCTTTGAAAGGTTTGACATGACTGACAACAGTCATAGCCAAATCTGGATCTCTGGGCAAGTCATCTGTGAATATGTCTGTGGTCTTGCCATGATTATAGCATTGGTTGCTGGAAGTACACTGTGTCCTGAGTTGGTTGCTGACAGCATGCACTGCTGCTTGTCTTCCATGTGCTGGGATAGTGCTTCAGCTGCATATTAATTCCTGTTGGGAATGCACTAATCTGTACAACTCTTGAACTGTTCTTTCCTTGGCACATCTCATATCGGTACCTACCAGAAGCTTCTCTCAGCTAAGACCTTGAGGCTTATGTAAAGGCAGGAAGACTGAGTCCTGTGGCCTTTGTGATAATCCTCTGACGGAAATACTCAGAGCACCTTGACAAGTACTGGTTAAACACATGAGCTCCTGTGTGAAGTCCTTTCCACAGATACTGGAGATCAGAGCAAACCATATCGAGATTTTTGAGTCTAACGCATGACCACGACACTGAAATACTTAGAATTGAATTGGGAAACTACTGAGATGATAGCTGAGAGAGTCTCCATCAGGGGTGTAAGTCTGTTGCTGTTATGAAATGGCAATGTAGATCCTAGTTTTATCCTCATCTGTCCTCCATCAGCACTGCATATCTGCTCAATTTAAACTGGCTGTTGTGACATATGCAAATTTCTTTCATGATGCCAACTTTGCATAATAACCTGGAAGAGAGAAGAATCTACTCATCAAAGTCAGGTTTAAACTAACAGCAAATTGGAAACTTCATGTATTTTCTCATTAAAATGCCTTAATGCATTAAATGTGATCTTGTACAAAGAATATTGTTACTGTGCATTAATTATAAGGGCCTTATGGGAGCCATAGGTTCAGCTTTGTTCAGTGTTACCTTGGTTTCTGACACCTTGCTAATACCACCAATCTTCTATGAGAAGATGGTATGTAATTTACTGCTGAGCTTTTAAACACTTCCTGCTCTGTGTGGTGATGAGTGGTTGTAAGGTAAACTAAACAGCTGGAGTGGACAAAAACTGTTGCCTCTCTCAACCCACGCTGACCTCCGAGAATGCTGAATTCACCGACTTGTAGAAATCCCCAGCTGAGAGCTGCTGCTGTTGTGAACCACTGCAGCTTCACACAAAGGGATGGAGCTCACCAGATTGCAGGACCTGTAATTAATCTGTCTCTGTAATTACAGACAAATGTTTGCAATCCTTCTGATGTTTTGGCCTTTTGTCTAACAGGAAAAACAATCTTCAGGGTGTTCATTAGCGCTAAGGCCTTTGGTATTGTATCCTTGAACTGCGAAGGCACTGCGGAGCGGAGTATTTGCTGAGATTCATTTTCTTTATTGAGTTCTGAATGTGCTTTCTTTGAATGGCTCTTTTCTAATTTTATATGGGTTCCCTTCTGTGGTTCATACAACTGTACTGATTAAAATAACCACAATAAGCTGTGTACTATTCCAAAAACTCAAACTTTTCTCTTGGCCTGATGCGTACAGTCAGGAGTGCTACATTTCTGATGATGATATTCTCACAATTAATATGAATGGGGGAATATCTGTACATTTTCATGGTGATTTCCATGGCATTTGAGCTGTGCAGATGCTAGGTGCTAGTGCCTCTTACACTTGATGAATGCTGAATAAGAAGACCTTCTAGTAGTGCACATATCAACGCTTGGGATGAATTAGAGGTACAAGAGACGAATGACCGAAAGTTCAATCATATTTTATTCTCAAGTTAGAGTTGGGAAACTTTTATTCTTCTTCCGCTTTCATTCTGCTTTATTCTGTGGCTGTCATAATATCCATTAGCTGCCTGTATTAAATCTTTGGACAGCATTAGCATGTGGTTCTGCATTAGTATGTAGTTCCTTTCCTTATTTCTGGCAACAGCTCTGGATTTTCAGTGATAAATAATTACAGAGCAAAAAGGCAGACATGTACCCATATTCAAGAAGCCCCACTTTAAACAGATTTTTTAAAGAAAAATACAAATAAGCATGAGAAAAACAGAAGAGTTCAAGGGAGGCTTGGCTCTCTTTTCACGTGTTTATGTGTTAGAGTGAAGGGTTGGGTTCAGTCCTCCTACATCTCACATTGTCCCCTGAAATTAATTTCAGCCCCTGGAAGAAATTGATCCCCTCCTTTTCTCAACTGCCTTTCCCTGTAGCGAAGTTTTTACGTGCTCTCCTGTTCAACTTCAAAGTGTTGGGGATAAAATTTTCAGTAACGTTTACTCACGAGCTCAAGAGGAGTTTTGAGGAGGCAATTGGCCATTCCTGCAGAACCACTGCTGCTATGCAAGGCTGATAGATGGGAAGCTTAGTGCTTCTCAAGTCCCCTGAATAAATTTGCAAAGCTGGAGTGATTAACAACTTCCATTAGGACCATCAATATTGTCTTTCCTTTTCATGTGGTTTTAGTTAATAGAGCACTTCCCCAAAAAGACGGGACCTTGGAGCTGGCAAGTCCAGGAGCCGATAAAGCTGATTTCCAGTCAGGGTTCTTGTTAGTGCTATTTATTACCTTCTTGCCCAGAGAACACGGTCACCATCCAGTGCTCCATTGCATAAGTCCTTGTACAGATGTTTAAAAGGAAAATACAGCCCAAGAAAATTTGAAATATTTCACAGTAACAAGACCCAAAAGTGAGACAGGAAGAAAGAGGATGGACAAAATCATCAGGGAATGAAGTCATGCTACAATGAACATGTTTCATGGGATGCTTTTATCGCTGTTAGTGTGCATATGAACATCCCTCAGACAGCCTTGGGAAGGCCTCAGCATTGTCTGCCATTCTCTCTGTGAAATGGGGATCATTCTTCTTCCAGAGACACTGAATTCCAGGACAACACAATTCCATGATTCATAGCATCATAGAATCGCTCAGGTTGGAAAAGACCTTAAAGATGATGGAGTCCAACCCCAGCCCAACCATCCTACCCCAACTCTACCAGCCCTCCGCTAAATTGTGGGCCTGAGATTCTACGACATCTGTGTTTCGGAGAAAGCAGAACAAAAGGATGCAGCCTTTCGCCTTTCATTTGCTCAGCTGTTTTTTTTTGTTTTGTTTTGTTTTTTGTTTGTTTTTTGCTGTAACTGCTTCTTCTCCAGAAATCACCTGCTATACTGATAACATTTTTCCTGAAGTGGATCTGTTTACAGCACTGGTGAGCTTTGACAGGCCTACAAGCTATAGCTGGAGCCCAGTGGTCTCACATTGTGTTTGGGCAGCAGGTTGTTTTTTTCCCTTTGTTTGGACATTTTAGGAGCAGGTCCAGGTACTGCCAGCGATTTCATTCAAGAATGGACTGATCCATTCTGTTACACAAAGTATCCATGAAATCAAGAAGTTGTACTATAGCAATTTAATTTCAATATAATATAATATAATACAATATATGTACAATAATTATTTTTAAAACGCTGCTGTCTTACATGATGTTTTGCAGCTATCTTCAGATATTTATACCTTAATTTACGTTAGTGCATTTTTTCTCAGTTTTTAATAGTTAAATATGGCTTCTCCAAATGAACTTCCTAGAAATGTTTCTCTGTTGCACAACTAACAGAACATGAAGAGCAACTCAGCTTAACTGAAGGGATACCTGCATTTAACCATTAGAGCTTTGAGCTATGCTCAGATGCCCCCAAGCAGAACACTGTTCTAAAACCATAATGATGGAAATGTAGATTTCTTACTTTTCTGCTTGTGAGATCTCTAAAATCTGCTATCTTTTCCAAAGCAGCTTGCTCTGCAAATCCATGTGCTGTGGGCTTGTGACAGCACAGGCTTTTTCACTGATATGACGCCAGTTTGAAAAGTGAGGAAGTAAAATAAGGGCAAACTAAATTTGTTTTAATTATTGGGTAACGATGACCTGGAAGCCTTTGGTTTAAAGCTTTCATAACACTTCTTTACAACCCTAAAGTAATCACAACCTTCTAATAAACCAAGAACTCCCCTGTAAGAGGCTTTATCTCAGTGTGTCTTTATTTTTACTCCAGGTAGCAATAGCAAATCAGTGTTTTTCAGTCTGTAGGACATTTCACACCACTTCTCTATTATTTTTTTCCCCAAGGGAGATGCCACAAGGAGACGAGCTCCTTCCCAAAGCTGCTGTCCTTGAGATCCTTGCCAGCTCACATTAGTCATGGCCAACAGCACTGAAGTGCTTTGAAGAACAGTTACATTTGGAAGCAATAAATCTGCATTTCTAACAATGGTTTATGTAGGATGGAAATAGAATAGCACAGATAAGTTTGTGTGTAAATAGAGCAGGTTCTAGTGAAAACACATTACCCAATCTTACTTGGAACGTGACGAAGCTGAGATAGCTCATTTTCTGCCTGCACAACTATTTGGAGCTGAAACTCTGTAAGGTTTCAAGCAGTGGATGAGAGCAGTGGTGCCTTCCTGCGGCACTCTCATGTGCTGCTGCAGCAGAGCGAGGTGCTGCCCATGAGCTGAGGCTTCAGTGCTTTGGAGGAGCTGTGGAGGATCTGAAGAGCCCTGCTGGTGTGGCTTCACAGGGGCTGGGATTTGCATCATGTAAAATGTATTTTGTCTGAGCAAAGTTTTCACACCTTTCCCTTTGGTGACTGTGTGGGCAGTGGGATGCAGCCCTCCCAGCAGTGGGCTCCTGGGTTGCTCATTTCTGACTACAGGTGCCTTCGGATCCCATTGAGGAAACTCTGTATTTGCTTCAGATGTGGAAATCCCCCATGTGATAGTTCTAAAGGACCAGGGTCAATGTTTTCCTCCAATATTAACATTGTTTTCTAGGTTGTGGATAAAAATTGAGACAATCTGGACATCCTAAATGAGTGGGCTTGTGTGTGTGTACACAGTGATCAATGCAAAATTAAAAAATAGATTGGAGAGAAAGCAGAACAGCTCTACAAATGTCTTCACTTGGATGTCACTGACCCTTGTTAGTTGCATGAGAGCACAATAAAATTGTTTTCCTTTCATACAATGGAAGCTGTCCTTTCTGTAAACAGTTTGCCATGGCATTTCTGTGTAGCATGGCAAGTGAATTTGGGATCCTTACCTGCTGGTGTCTCTGCCTTTTGGAATTTGAGACACAATGTGTTCTCTGGCGAACAAACAAGGTAAGCTTCAAATCAAGCTGAGGAGAAAACTGCTTGTGTCTGCAGCTGCAGCTGTTAATGAAAGTCTCCTGTTTTAAGAATGACCATGGTTCCAACTATCCTGCCTGTGCTGGTGGGGTTTGTGCAAGGCAGGGCAGGTGTGGGGTAAAAGGAAGGATGAAAAAAGAAAATGGGAAGGAAAAGAAAGGAAGAAAGAAAGAAAAATAAACCTTTTTAGAGATGTTTACCCTGGCACAGGTTGCCCAAGGAGGCTGTGGATGCCCCATCCCTGCAGGCATTCAAGGCCAGGCTGGATGTGGCTCTGGGCAGCCTGGGCTGCTGGTTGGCGACCTGCACACAGCAGGGGTTGGGACTGGAGGAGCGCTGTGGGCCTTTGCAACCCAGGCTAGTCTTTGAGTCTGTGTTTCTATTTTACTCTTTCTATCTGTTTAAGCTGTTTCTGCAAAAGTGATACTCAATGCTTTAATTATAAATTTAATTGTAAAGTTAGGAACTGATTGATTTTGCTGCACCCACTTCAGCGTGGTGTCGTATGCCCTCCTCCTACCCATCAGCAGCACTGGTTAACGTTTGCCGAATATATTTAGAATATCATCATAATATTGGATGTCTTCTGTAAGCAGTAAACTTTTCCACTGTCACAGCACAAATGTCTTGTCTATTACAACTGGGCTTCCTGTCAATTGCAGCTGCAAGATAGATTGCCTTCTGGAAAGAGAACTAAATCAGTCAGATAACAGCTGCCTGATTTGTAGTTATTTCAGTCCATTTCTCATGGAAAAGCGTATCACCCATGACAATTGTTTTCAATCTCTTCCAATTAGAGGAGTCATAAAGCAAAACCCATGCACGCTCCAAAAGTAATGCCTCCTATTTCATTATGTTGGCTCTTGATGCCAGAGGCGGATGTTGGTGGGACAGCAGACAAGGCTGAACCTTCCTACCGATATTCCATTATGTTTCCTTGCTGTGTAACAGATGGCAGTGAGGGCAGTCTGACAGAATGCTGTCTGACACGGGAGTGCCTATGGAGCAATGGGGTGGCAGGGGAGATTCAGGCTGGACGTGAGGAAGTATTACTTTTCAGAAAGGGTGGTCAGGCACTGGAATGGATGCCCAGGGAGGTGGTGGAGTCGCCGAGCCTGGGGGTGTTCAAGGAAAGGCTGGATGTTGTGTTGAGGGACATGGTTTAGTGGGAGCTATTGGGAATAGGTGAACGGTTGGACTGGGTGATCTTGAAGGTCTTTTCCAACCTTAGTGATTCTATGATTCTATGATTCTATGAATTGAGCTCCTCCTTGGGGAAAAGATGGCACCCATTCACCAATGCTTGTGAATGTTTATGGAGACCAAGCAGGGTGTGTGAGTGCAGTCAGGGGTGAGCAGTGTGTTTTAACAGTGCAACAGTGGAGCACCTCCACTGGTGCAGATTTGGACGAGTGCGGCACGTAGGCTCTTGTTCATCACTGGCAGAAATGCACAGCTGATGGTCACGACTGTGCTGAAGAAGAACAGTCTGTAGCTGAGAATTTTATCTGTCAAACAGTGCTCTTTGTACCTGTTGTAGTTTCCAGGGAAATAAATAGGAGGCAATACTTTTGGAGCAACCCGTATAACTATGGACTCCTGCTTAGTAATTCCGGCTGTGTCAATATCTTTGTCACCACTTGTGGGTTACAAAGAAGCAATATACAGTACAGCAGATGAGTTTATAGCTGCTGATCTGGAGATCAGCTGAATCCATGAATGCACGCTTACATGAAATTGGAAACAGTGGCACTGTGTCTCCATTCCCTGATGTTCGTGCAATGCCTTCTGATCCCAGTCGGATTTTACTGACAGTCCCTGTGTTGTTTATTTAGCTGGAGACCAGGTCTCAATTTCCTCGCTGAAATCAGGGATTTAATTTCACTAAATTTTGCACTCAGTCAGTCAGCAGAATTAAACCATCTTCTCTGCAGACCTGCGTTGTTGAGCCTCAGACTACAGAGGGCTGTACCATCTGATAGCCCTGCAGTGTGTCCAGCCTCTTGAGTAGAAATTTGGAGATGGAAAAATCTGTCATGTCTACTTTCAGAACTGAATTTTAGTGCCTTCTAAGCTGGTGCTGCAGCAGTGATGATGGTGCTCTGCAGTTTCCAGAGAAGCAAATATATCAGCACGAAAATGAGCTGCACCAGTTACTGCCTTGTGGATACGTACTTCATCTGAAATAAGTGTCTTGTTAATGGAAGGAAGAAGTGGAAAAAGTCTGACTGGCTTTTGGAAGGTGTAGGGCAGTGCGTTCAGGTTGGTGCCTCTCTCCTGCTGTTGAGTGGGGCAGTGCTATTTTGCCTGACCACCAGGCAGCTATCAAAAGAGTAGACAGAAATGAGCTCTGAATGAATGCACTTCTGGAGCTGGTTTGTATTTGCTCCACTGTTAGCAGGGAGAAGTTTTAGAAGGGACAGATGCCAAGTTAGAAAAGAGCAAATGCTAAGAGCAAGTCCTACAAGCTCAGGAAGTACCTACTGAACTTGTACATTATGTCTCTTGCGTTCAAATCTGTCCTTTTCTGTATTTCACAAATGTCTGTACCTTGGGTTAGGCATTCCAGCATGCACGTCCTCTCTTCAAATCTTCCAAGAGAGCTGCTGAATTAATGTCTATCATTTGCATTTGGAGAGCCTCAGGGCCAGGTGTTAAAGGTGTTTAAGGACCTGGAAATGCAAAAAGAAAAAAGAATACCTCTAAAAATCTGACCTCGATGACATTCTAAGTGGCAAGTTGTTCTGCTTTCATGCTTAGGTCATCCTCTGCCCTTAGCTGGTAGACTGCAGCTTCCAGCATTACGTGCTAGCCTTTAAAATTTTAGTATGAGAGAAAGAGTGGTTGTATCAGAGAAGGGAAACACACAGCAGGCCTGGAAAAACTGGAGTTACAGAGCATCCCTGGAAATCCTCAGCAACCATTTGCTGACATGTGTTCATCATTCGCTCATTTTTCTCATCTTGCCTCTAAGAAGTTACATCAGCTGTTGTAACTACAATTAACCCCGTTCCTGATAAATTACTTTGCTGCTACCATTCCATTCAGGAAGTAAAAATAAACTAAGTTAAAAGCGAGCTAGAACGTGTTGTCATTATTAGGATTATTTAAATAGCATTTATAGACCCCATGCAATCTCATAAGATAGTCTCCTACTATCTCCTTCTCTTCCAGGAGTGTTCTTTTGAAGATGCAGTCTGTGGATGCACCACTGACTCGCAGAGTTGTGCAATGCTAGCAATTATATTCTGTGGACAGAAGTTCCCAGCACCATGCTTGCCTGTAAAGCACGAAGCTGACACCACTCTGAATTCTCTCCTCTTGGTGGATATAGTACAGAGCTAATCAGACATCACAGAACCATAGAATATCCTGAGTTAGAAGGGTCCCATCATGATCGTGGAGTGACTCCTCCTGAGATTACTGTCCTCAGTGGTCATCCTCTGGGTTAGCCCCAGCCCAAGAGTTTGGATGCCATATTTTTACCTATTTGTGCAGACAGAGCAGGGGAGGGGAAGTACACCCCAGTGCAATTTTAGTGTCCTAAGGACTGTTGGGTGATATTAGTGTCAGCTCCGAGATAGCAGTGTGTTGCATTAGGGTTGCATTTCTAAGGCAGACCAGACCGTCCTCTTAAAGGTTGTGATCTTACAATAAGAAATGGATTTTTGAAGAACACCTCTGATCAAACAGGGTGGAGATACTGATGGTGGGTAATGGTTTTTAACTGGTCTAAGCAGATCTCACCCCCTGCATCTGGTGTGCCATAGCATCTCCCTTGCCACGTGATTGCATGGATAGGTTGTGAGCTAGATGCCATAATGTGAGAGCAGTCACAGAATTGCTGCGGTCCTGCTATGCTGTGCTGCAGCCTACTGGGATTTCCCTTCCTCCTCCTTTCTTGAATACAGGTATCAGAGCTTCCCTGGTGGGAAGAGAAGAGAGGGTTTGACGGCAAATTTGGAAACAGCAAATCTCAGGATGCCTGAGCTGAAAATCAAGCACCTGGAAAATGTGAACATGTGATACAAGAAAAATACTTTTGTGAAGGAAACAGGAATATGCCAGCAACAGAGTGAAAGCATCCCTGACACTAAAAGAGCACCAGGTAATTCTTCATTTGCACTGCTGTTCTAACGCCCCTACTCATTATCACAGGAACTCATCATAGAATCACAGAATGGCCTGGGTTGAAAAGGCCCACAGTGCTCATCTAGTTTCAATCCCCTGCTATGTGCAGGGTTGCCAACCAGCAGACCAGGCTGCCCAGAACCACATCCAGCCTAGCCTTGAATGCCTTCACAGTCTATAATCAGAAAGAATGGCGTATTCGTTTAAGTGCATTTAAAAACCAGAGACAAATGATTTACACTGCAGACAGAATCCATTTAAACCTTTTGTATTTTCATTGCTGTATATCAAATACAATGTCACAGAGGAGCTGACAAGAGTACACAGAGGTCACAGTCCTACCAAACAACAGCATCAATACTGTATTTCAGTATGGGGACAGTGTAAGCTTAAGACAATGCAAGCCTAAATTGACCATTTATGTCCAGTCTCTAATGTGCTATTTTAAGATATACCGTGTTAAAAACAAAACCAGAAAAGGCAGTGGAGAATGCATAGTGGAGAACACTGTGGCTATATGAGAAGAAAATGGATTAGACAAACCCAGTGTACCTTTTGCAATGCTAACATCTATGATTACAGAAAATAGTGCACCTGAGCACAGTTGGGGCCTATTGAATTCTCTTTTTGGTGACTTAAAACAACAGAAACTTTCCTTCATCCCTCCTCCAACCTCCTTTGTAGAGGACTGTATCATCTTCTCCTGTATCCCCTCTGCCACAAAAATTTAGCCACCTGTGTATGCACGGCAATCTCTTCCAAGTCAGACGTTATTTTCCTGTGCCACATTTTTTTGTATAACAGATTTTGATAGGTAGGACACCGCTACTCTGCAGCACTTGGATGACCAGGCTCTGAGGTGACAAGATAGATAGATGGAAGCAGAACTTGTGCAGCTGGGTTCACAGCCGCCGGGCCCCACAGTGAATGGAGGACGAAGCTGCAGGTTGGGATCCCTGTTCTGACAGAGGTGGAGGAAACATGACATGCCATCTGTGTGGGTTTTCGCCTGGACAGCCCACACTGACCACCAGCTCCATTGGCTTGAGGATCAAGGCGCTGTTCAAGCTATACACTTGTTCAAGGATGAAAAAAAGCAATAGCATTTACTTGTACAAAACACAGGAGAGAACAGCCTATGCAGAAGAAATCCAGGCAGATGGATAGGGGAGAATAAATAAAATAAGGAATGGCTGAAGCCTTCAGACAGTGGTCAAGATATCTGTGCTGGCTGACAAGTGTCTGTGGGATCTAACAGGGGCTACACATTAAAACAAACAAACAAACAAACAAACAAAAATAAGAGAGACATGCACATAGACTTAGTTAACCAAAACTTTCTGTTCACATCTTTTTTTTATTATTATTACTTTTTATTTTATTTTATTTTTTTCTAAGGAGGAAGGCATAGTGAAAAGACAGCTGGAATAGGCTGGGAGAACCATACTTTAAGATTGCCTGTTTCCATATGTCATCTGTTTGGGAACTTTGTGGTGAAGTAAAAAGCTTGTAGTAGTTTTGAGTATGTTAGCTGCCTAAAGTTAGATTAAATTCATCATAATTTCTGGTTTTCTGTGTCCTAGGATCCTGCTTATACTCAGGAATTTGAGAAAAGTTTTGTAACACACAAGTGTGTAGTTATCAGCAGAGTATTGCTTGGATGAAAGGAGAGGAGAGGAGAGGTCACAATAAAATGCAAAATCCCAATTGAACCCTCAGCAACACAGAAAAATATCTGGCATCTGCCTACACATGCAGGACAGATGCTGTATATTTGTAAGGAAATACTTAATTTGTAATTAAGTTTTATTTCTAATCAATATATAATTCCTTCTGCCAAAATTAATAGTGGTGATACTAAGGGATATGCAGATAATTGCACACATACCTGGAAATGTTTCTATCCTGCTCGTGTGCTGTTTTGGAGCACTATGAACATATATGAAAACAGGATGCCAATCCTAATGCTGGAATTAGGCTTTAAAATAGGTAAACATTCAGGAACTCTAATTCTGCTGGCAGTGACTCTCCTGCCTTCAGTCAGAAACCCAGACCTTTGTCCTGCAGGTGTTGACTAGCACAGCAAACAAACTGAATCATAGAATCATAGAATCACTAAGGTTGGAAAAGACCTAGAAGATCACCCAGTCCAACTGTTCACCTATTCCCAATAGCTCCCACTAAACCATGTCCCTCAACACAACATCCAGCCTTTCCTTGAACACCCCCAGGGTCGGTGATTCCACCACCTCCCTGGGCATCCATTGCAGTGCCTGACCACCCTTTCTGAAAAGTAATACTTCCTCATGTCCAGCCTGAATCTCCCCTGCCGTAGCTTGAAACCATTCCCCCTGGTCCTATCACTGATGACACGAGAGCAGAGGCCGACCCCCAGCTCACTACAACCTCCCTTCAGGAAGTTATAGAGAGCAATAAGGTCTCCCCTGAGCTCCTCTTCTCCAGGCTGAACATTCCCAGCTCCTTCAGCCTCTCCTCATATGGCCTGTGTTCCAGACCCCTCACCAGCTTTGTTGCCCTGCTTTGAACACGTTCCAGGGCCTCAATATCTTTCTTGCAGTGAGGGGAAACCGAAAGCATCAGTGAAATAAATGCTTGCCTCCTAGTTAGCATATGGAATGCAAGAGCTGTGACTGACAGTGAGAGGTACGCTGATGAGAGGACCAGGACATGGACAGCACTGTGCTTGTCTGCTCCTCAGCCCAGTTTGTTAATGAGCTCCTGGAGAAGCAACCAGTCTTTCTCTGAATGCTCCCACGCAGCCTGTCACCATGTCTACGTTGCAGATATTCCTCAGCTGCAGTGTATCAGTCACTACAGCATTCTATTCTGGCAGTGACTTTTAAAATTATGTTTATTTTTCCTCTCCAGAAATCTGGACACAGGTTGAGGTTGAAAAGTAGAAGGGTTGCAATTTCTCGTTCTGGTTGTACGCCGTCTTTCAAGAATTCTGCGGAATTTATTTTCTGAGAAATAGGAGCCTCTGCGTTCATCAGACTACAGCTCTGTTTTGTCCTTTTCCATTCTTGGCTGCAGCTAAACACGGCGTCATATCTGAACGCCTGATTCCGGAGCGCTTTACCGACTCAGATTCCACAGAAGAAATACACAGGCAGGAGGTGGTGGGAGGACTCCTGCTCAAACCCACCTTTCCTTTTCTCCACCGGGCCGCGTGGAGCCCCAGGCTGCAGTGTGCGGCTCCCCCCACCCCAGCACAGCCTGCAGGCCATGCAAGGCCCTCAGCTGCATGGCTGGGCAGGGCCGGGGCTGTTTCCCACCCGACACAGCTGGCACACAGCAGCCCTGTTTGGATTCTCCTCCAAGGCAGGACGGCCACATGCAGCGTCTGACTGGGAGCAGTTTCTGGCCTGTTCTGATTCCCAGCCGTGCCCAAGGGTTGCTGGGGACAGCGCTCAGGACCGTCCTGTCTGCTTGTTGGCAAACGGTGGAGCTGTGGGCCCTCAGCCAATGCCCTCAGCAGTGCTCAGCTTGTTAATATCCAGGTTGCCTCGAAGTGGGTTCTGGCGTAGCCTTGGGTGCCTGGGTGCAATCTGCCATGTGTGGCCTCTGAAGAGAGAGTGAAGAGAGACCAGTGCTGCACACAGCAAGGAGTGGGACAGATAGCACCCCTGAGCTCCGTCTGACCCATGGGCTGGGCATGGTCTTCACTGGAGGCCTTCCGTGACTCTCTGAGGGGTTTTGGAGAGCACCAATCCCAAAGGATGTTGGGTGAGACCGTGAGCAATGCTGCTAAATAATTTACTTCGGGAGAAGGCTCCACTCCAAAAACAGAACAGGAAAATACAGACAAATATTTACTTGTTAGATCAAATTGTAGCTTTAAAGGACCCAGATTGCTATAGGTACACTGATGAATCTGAACTGAATTTGTTCTGTTTCTATTAAGGAGGACTTCTATAATGCATCGGTTCTTCTCCCCTTCAGCACAGTTCTTCAATGCATATGTATGTCCCACTGATTTTAGTTAATACTTTATACAAAACCTATTTCTCTTTTGATGGCAATGCAGTGTTCATTAGCAGTGAGGCTGACGACTGTAACCCCAGTGGAAACATTCCCTGAAAGAGGTCTTCCCTAATCCAGTTCAGGATCACAGAATCACAGAACGGCCAGGGTTGGAAGGGACCTCAAGGATCACAAAGCTCCAACCCCCCTGTGCCATGCAGGGCCACCAACCTCCCCATTTCACAGCAGCCCAGGCTGCCCAGGGCCCCATCCAACCTGAACACCTGCAGGGATGGACGGGGCATCACAGCCTCTCTGGCAGCTGTTCCAGCACCTCACCACTCTCACAGCACACAACTTCCCCCTGACATCCAACCTCAATCTGCCCTCTTTCAACTTAAAACCCTTGTCCGGCTATTATGTACCCTTTCAAAGAGTTGAAAGGATGGGATATGCAATCTTTTCTTAACACCCTACAGTGTCTTGAATCATTTTACCACACAATGCTAAGAAATTGTCTTGCTACTGGATGGTAAATGACTCATAGATCTCCAAATATGAACACTAAAGGCGGGATGATTTTGTTCATAAAGAGGCTGAAGACACATCCTTCATGCGTCTACTGCTTTACAGATTTCTTCTTGGAAGCATCCTGGTGCTGGTAGATGCAAGCAGCACTGAGGAGGTGCTTTGGCAACATGAGGGGGAGGTTCAGGAGCTGCAGAAATGCACCCAAGCAAAGCAGTGCTGCTGGTCTGTGTGACAAGGGCAGCTCACTCCTGCTGAGTTGGCAACCATGCAGGGAGGTACTTTCTCCAGAGCTGGAAGGGTACAGTGAACTGCAAAATACCCAGCAGTCATTTTTCCTGCTGCCAGTGAAGGCTTAATAAGGATAAAATTCTAAGTTAATTAGATCAGGCTCTTAAAATCACTAATAAGGAAAGCACAGTGCGCAGCCTCCAATTGGATTATTTATTAGGTTCAGTGAGTGTCATGCAGCAAGTGAATTGCTTCCACCAGAAGGCAGGCAGTGAGGACTCCCAGCGTTTCTCTTCAGGGAATGTGAGCTCTGTAAGCTCCATTCTGAGCCAGAGAAGACTTCAGAAATCTAATAGTGGTAAAGAAAGAGTTTTTAAAGAGAAATCCCTTGCAAGTGCCATGTCATTGTCGTGCTGCATCTTCCTTTGAAATATCAGCAAGAAACAACTAAGGAGTAGCGCTTGTAATGTATAATTGATGGTTTGCAGGTATCTCCAAACTTAGAGCAATTAGGCCCAGGGTGCACCATTACTTATTCATTGCCATCTGGAACTTACAACTTTGTAAGCCCTGCAATGGTTTGTGTTTGTTTGGCAGAAACTGCAAGTTTCATGTCTAAGTGCTGCATGATGCTGCAGAAGGTAAATTTTTAATAGTATGCCAACATTATGCAGCTAAGTGAGATAAGGCAAACTTGCTGGATGGTCAGAGCATAGGAGAAAGCAGATAATGCAAAATCTGAGGAAGACAACGCCCTTCTGAAAGAAAGAGGGCAGAGAGCACTTCCAAACAGATCTGCAGCATTGCTATTGCACCAACAGAAAGCCATGGCAGCGATCCTTGGTCACAGCATGCAGCAGAGGAACAGCTGTGGTTCAGCTTTAGGTACGGCTCAGTGGAGTGAAAGAGCTGTTGCTGTGAGAAAGGGGAGAATCTCTCCCTTTCCATTTTTAGAGACAGCGTGGGGATGGGTGAGGGCTTGGGGAAAAAATGTTATCTCTCAAGAATATCATTACACTGAGCATTAAAACTCTTCATGCTACCCTCAAAAATATTCCCACTGAAAACACAAAAACAAAGCAAAAAAGTGAATAATAAATGCTAAAATCATGACAGTGAATCAAAACAACACTTCGGCTGTTACTGCTGTAATCTTATAGTCTACCAGGGAGCCCAACAGATGATGTGTAAGTGTCTGAGGACAATAATACTTGGGCTCTTCCGTGTTTGTCATCTCATCAAACAATATTACCAAGTAACTGAAGCCCTAAGCAAATGAGTGGCTTACCTTTGCTTTCACGTGCACTGCTCTGGAAGAGATTAGAAGTATATGCCAGTGTAACAGCACACATTGTAATTCTCTCACAAACGCCTTAGACATCATTTATTAATATCACTGAAATCATTAACAGCATGTTTTAAACCAATTTACAAGGAAGGAGAATCACATTTTAATTTCAGACATAATTTTAATCATGTCCAATGGCTGTGTTTAGTGCAGATCCCATTCACATGGGCACCTTCTGCTTTCAGATCCTCTGTGCAATAACTGACATTGAATCACAGAACGGCCTGGGTTGGAAGGGGCCTCAAGGATCACAAAGTTCCAACCCCCCTGTGCCATGCAGGGCCACCAACCTCCCCATTTCACAGCAGCCCAGGCTGCCCAGGGCCCCATCCAACCTGGCCTTGAACACCTCCAGGGATGGACGGGGCATCACAGCCTCTCTGGGCAGCTGTTCCAGCAGCTCATAGTAAAGAACTTCCCCCTGATATCCAACATACAGGATAGCCATTCTCAAACTCCAGAATAGCCTTTGCCATGGGAAGTGGGGGGAAAAGTTGCTAAAATCTCATAAGCTTGTGTTATTTACATAGAAGAGCTGGAGTGAAAACATTCAGACAGAGGGGGTTCCGTCCGTGGCAACTATTCATCTGTGTCACAAAATCCTCACATACATAGAAGTAGTGTTTGTGAACTGAACTGTAGCTGGAATGAGAACCAGGGAAGCCCTGTGTGCTCACACCAGGACCTGCACAGCTGCCACTGCCTCCTGCTGAGACACAGGAGTGCTTCTCAAAGAGGGGCTGGTTTGAGGTTTCCTGCTCATCCTCTGCTGTGGTGGCCCAGCTGTCAGATAGACACGCAGTTTAACTAACTGCTGCTGTCAGATACCCAGTGCTAACTGCAGCCTGCAGCACATCCAGGGGGGTGTGGTGCTGAGCGAGCAGAAGCAGCAGGCAGAGCTCCAAAGAAACAAGCAGTATTTTTTAATAAAGAATGGCATTCACTCTTAAGAGCTGCAGAGATCCTCAGCTGCCATCTCTTTTGTTGGGTGTCCCCTGCTTATTTCAACGTGGATTCCCTTTCTTCAGGGTCTGGAGGTCTGTGCCTCCCTCTAAGTCTGGTTATTGTGCTGCTATTCCTGGTGCAGCCTTTCTTACACAACAGTTTTTTCAGCCTAGGTTTATTTGTGAAGGTCATGGAGGACTGGCTGTGATAAGAGCCTCAACACCTTTCCTGTCCTTCTGAATTGTTCTTGTTAATTCAGTGCTGATTGAAGATTGATACAGCTGGGGAGATCAAAGTCTGCTCTTCCCCGTGACAGCTCAAGCTTCTCCTCAGAGCTCTTCTGGTTTGACCCTTGGGTAGTGCAGGTTCCAAATCCATTAAATCCTTCACTCCAATCAGATGAGTCTCATTGCTGTAAGTTTTGCAAATGACTTTCTGCAGTGGAGAGCCATTCTCCCAAAATTCAACTGTCATCTCAATCCTTCTGGTCACTTGGCTAAACCCAGATCACAGCTGAGAGCGCCGCGCAATCCTGTCCTGTGGCTGTTCATAGTCATCCAGCTGCTGAGATGCCCTTTGGGTCTTCAGACACATCCATTGTCAAATTCAACACCTCAAGAAAAGGGACGTCTCCTTTTGGTTAATCTGTGTGCAAGCAGCATCACTTGTTTAAAGCTACTCAGGGTCTGCAGGACTTCAAAATCCGTATCCCTGCATTTAGACGGATGTTACCTTTGGAGCAGAGAGGCCAGGCTGCCTTGGATGAATCGCCTTCTCACATGTATGAGTTGGGTGGTTCACAGTAATGGAGCAACAACGTGGCCACTGCAAAACTCGTTGGGTCAGTCTGTAGTTTATCATGGAAACATCACTCCTGCTAGAACATTCTGCTTGAATTGGAGGTGATTTGTGCTAGTGTTGTGGGGGATTTTTAGTAGAAATGAAGTTTTTTGGTGTGTGCAAATACACATACAATTACACAAGTTAATAAAGCTATAAGTTTGTATGGTGGACTTGGAAAATAGGAAATCAGTGTGAAAATACACTGTTTTTAATATTTGCATAGAAGAGCCCAGGTCATTTGTGCAGTTTTCTTGTGCACGCATTTTGAAACAGTAATGCTATTGTTACTATATCAATATAGTTTACGTATATATATATGTAAGAAGATTTTAAATAAATTATTATGTATATCCATTTGGACTATGGAGAGGATACCATTTCAAACTTCCTCCTCATATCCAACCCAAACCTCCCCTGTCTCACTTTAAAACCATTCCCCTTGTCCCATCACCATCCACCCTCACAAACAGCCGTTCCCCCTCCTGTTTATCCGCTCCCTTCAAGCACTGAAGGCCACCATGAGGTCACCCCACAGCCTTCTCTTCTCCAAGCCAAACAAGCCCAGTCCCCTCAGCCTTTCCTCATAGCAGAGCTGCTCCAGCCCTCTGATCATCTTAGTGGCCATCCTCTGGGTCACTAATTTCAATCATTTACTTATTTTTGAAACCACCTTGGTTGTCAGACTTCTTCCAGACTTGTGCCTCAATGCCTTTATGATCAGAATGGACCTCCTCTCATCACATTTGTGCAAAAACAGAGCTCTTTTCCTGGACAGACTATGATTCTAAATTATTTTACACTGGAAAATCTCTTCCAGCTAGTTCTGATTCTTGAGATGTTCATAATGGAAATGATCAGCAAAGAAAAAACCTTACAGGCATATAAAAAGTAACATTTTCTTGTTTCATAAGTTATCATGAACATGCTTACTCAGCTGTGAAGGAAGGGACCGTGGCTGTCACTTTTGCTCTCACATCACAGAGCAGAAATAAGTAAGAAATCCCTGGGCTGAGGCTGGAGTTGTGCAGCACGGTGCCTGATAGCTTTCCAGACACAGGACTGAAACGAAGGGTGAAGTAACCAGAAATAAAACCAAGTGCACATTCATGTTTTTGTTCCCACTTTGTCTTTTCAAGCACTTAAAAAGCTTTTCTCATAACCCTGTTTTTAGTGTTATCTCTGAAGCACAACTTTGTAATGAAGGTTGGAAGGAGATCCTATTGGAGCAAAGCCATGCAAAAATGTGCTTAATTATAAGAGAGTGCTCAAGCCTGTCGCTGCTCAGCAGAGTGCAAGGTGTTTGTTGAAGTGTTCAGCTGCCTTGAGGCCCTGCTAACAGACAAACAGCTGCACTCTGAGGTTGCCTTCTCTTATGGAGCTGCATACCCGTGGCTTTATGGGACCCCATCCCATCCGTGCTGACTGAGCTTCATAGAATCATAGAGCAGCTCAGGTAGGAAAAGCCCTTAAAGATGATGGAGTCCAACCGCAGCCCAACCATCCCAGCCCAACTCTACCAGCCCTCCGCTAAATCATGGCCCTGAGCACCACATCCAAACGGTTTGAAACACAGCCAGGGATGGGGACTCCACCACCTCCCTGTCAGCCCATGGCAGTGCTTAGCAGCCCTTTCTGTACACAAGTGTTTCCTGACATCCAACCTCAACCTCCCCTGGTGCAACTGGAGGCCATGTCAGTGTGATGAGGAGCAAAGGGCGTTACAGTCATTCTTGGTCTGACTGAGCACTGCACTGTGTTTGATTTGAGTCTCAACTCCGATTCCGTACATTTCATGAAGGGCCTTTCCTGATCTATTTATTTATTTATAAGATGGAAATGAGAATGTGATTGATATTTGCCCACTGATCATAGAAATGTGGGTTCTGTTTAGGAGTATTAAGGTGTTGGCATTCAAATTTAAGGCATAAACATGTATTGCAGGTGTCCAGAAGCAGTGCTTAGTTTCCTCCCAAGGAGATTTTCCTCTGGCTATGCAGGAGCCACAGGGAAACGTTCTGTGTAAGGTCTGCAGACAGCTATTCTGTTTTTCAGCCTTTCTTAACAGGCAGCTCAGAGCGCTGAAATGTAATGCTTGTTTTTATGGCTAACCCAGTGCTCGAGCTGCCTGGGACAGCATAGTGGAACCTGTCTATTAAAGCTGCATTTGCATCCCTGTGTACTTCTGAATATGAAGAAGTTAGCAGCCTGTCAGCTCCTTGGTTGCAAACCTAACCCTATTTCACAGTTAGCAGGATTTGAAAATTGAAATCAGGATAGCTTAAGTGAATATTTTTCCATCGGGTTCTGCTCAGAGGCTGGCGGACGTGCAGCCAGGCATGGTGCTGGTGCAGGGCTGCTGCTCTGGTATTCCCTTTCACCAGCATTTCTGTCGGGTGAAGGGAATTGCCATCATTTCTACAGCAGAGCCCATTTCTGCCTCTCTAGAAAATATGTGCTGCCAGTACTGCAAAGCTGTGGGTAGGGAGATACACATCTTCGGATAGTATTAGACTGAGCTCTGTATCTTAACCACACCAAACATTTCTAAATAATTACAGAGATAGAAAGTCTGTTTCAAGTCTGGAGAAGTGCAATGTTCTCTTCTGACTGCTTTTCTTAGCTACCCCTATTGAATATAGGCTGCTGTAACAGATGCAGGCATTCAGATTGACATTTAATTTATTCTCTGAATTAAAAAGGGATGATAGAGTTTAGTCCCTGTTAAAAAATGCCAGCACTCTGTCACTAAGCCTTATTTCTATCAAAGTCACATTAGTATTCAGCTGTTTGCAATTAGCTGAGCTCCCCATGCAAACTCCCTCAATAAATAGTTTAATAACAATGAAGAGAACATGTGGGCCTACACTTATTGGGGAAGAACAATTAATTATGTTGAGAAATTAAGCCACAAAGAGATTACTCAAACATTATATTTCTTTTAATTTTAAGTAATGAGCTGTAAAATCTAATCAATGTGCCTCCAAGGGAGCTGTACTCTTGGGTTAGAGCAAACACCATTTGGTCCATCTGAAAGACTGCTGACTGATAGGGCATTGTGCTGTTATCTGTCTATACTTAATTAGAGATGTCATATCTATGCCTGCATAGTCTGCTGAACATCGGGGACGTACATAAATAAAGATGTTTGTTGCAGGATGGACACAGTAAACACAGCTAGAATACAGCGAGAATAGAGTAGGAAAGGATAAAGAAGCTGACGTGAAATTCAGTTGTCCTGTGTTCCCAATCCCATCCTTTCCTGGGTTAATGTTTTGTTTCTTTTAAAAAACAAACTAACCCTACAGTCTTATGCAACCAACATATGAGGTCATCCCAGAGACAACAGAAAGGATGTAGAATTTAGAGGGGAAAGAATGCTGAGTTGACTGACATGTGAGCTCCTGATCTTGGCAGATCCAATAGTGCTCAGACTCTTCTGTCACCTTCAGTATTTCTCACAACGTAACACAAGAACTTTTAATTGGAAATGGAATACTAGGTGTTTTGATGAGGTTTCACAGATCACACATGCAGACTGCTTACCAAGGCTGATGGATGACTAGTGGTACGTCATGTATCTGCTGAAGGCAACTTTTGCATTCATTGTATGCAAGCACTTGCTCACGTCCAAGGGCTTTGGGTCGTCTGAGAAGTGCCTTGCTTTTCAACTCTCAGAGAATGGTACATTCATACTACAGAGGGCTGTTTGCTGAAATGGTAAAAAGTTCAGCATTTGAAGCTGGAGCTTTGGAGGCAGAAATTGTAATTATAGGTATGATGAAAGGAATGAAGTTTATTTTCTTCTGAGATCCATAGCCAGAAGAGATATCTAACACACACACACACACAGAAAAGATAAGGAGGCTCATGTGAATTACGACACAGCGGAGCTTAGAAACTGTGGCCTTATTGCTGTGAGCTCCTGTCAACCTGCAGGATGAGAAGGAGGTCAGCAGAACATCAGATGTTTCCACACTGGAATTGATAGAAAGCTCTTTGACTCATACAATGATAAGGGTTGTATCCTCACTAAGTAAACCACTCTGATTTCTTATGGTTACCCTCCCAGGGCAGGGAATGGTCAGCATCAAAATCTATGGCACTCTGACTCAAAAAAATAGATGAGGCAGGTTTATGTGTGAGTTGGGAATCACAACTCAGCCTAACCACTGGATTGGAGCACAGCTAAATTGAAGCAGACCTTTTCATTCCCTTTCACACTTGTTTTTCAAACTGCCCTCTCAAAAACCTTGTTTCTTGGGCAGGTAATTCTGTGTGTCAGAAGCAAGAGAAGCACAGTGCTGACTGAGGGGACAGGGAAACAACGTGCCTAATGAATAATTACTCTTGCTACCAAGAGTAAATCCCCTCCTCTTTGCAGGCATCCTCATGCTGTCATAAATAGTGACGTGTGGCAACACAGACACGCTGAGGTTAGAGCACATATTAATTAAGGCAGGTCCACAGAGCTGAAGCTGGCCAATTCTGTACACTTTTATCCATTATAACTGCTTGTTTTCCCAGGTGACATCTTATCAGGTAAACATTGTTCTGGCATCCCAGAACATGACAGACTGTCATTAGATAAAGGAGAAGGTTAATAAAATGGAAATCCAGGTTAGAAGCAATGCTTGAGCCAGAGGCAGAGCAGCTTGGCCATATTCAGCAAACTGCAATCAGTGGGAGGGTGCCAAATACCAAATCCTGTCCTGTAACATTCATGTGCCATAAGAAGCTCAAATCCTTTTCGCTGAGATCTGCAGACCATCTCCTTTCATCCACAGATCCCCATTTCACTGTCTTGGCCCTCTGGTGAGCACAGCAATTTAGAGAGGGCTCCCTCCAAAGCCGCTGCATGAAGATAACAGAGGTTAGGTGCAGTTCAGTAGTGGTTGGGAAGACAGAAAATGAATGCCTACCAGGATGGTAGTGACTGAAATGACAAGGAGGCAAAAAGGTTTTTGAAACTGCCGCTGCAGCTGTCAGGACATCTCCCAGTCTTCAAGACAGCAAGAAAAAAAATCATTCTGCTGTCACTGCCATCTAAGTTTCATAGAAGTGTCCCATAAAGAAGAACATGCAATGCAAAGGGAGTGATCCTGAAGACATGCAGCCATAACTGATATTTGCAGGGATGCTTTACCCCAGCCTTGCTCAATATTAACCCTGTACTCATAATGACACGCTAGTTAAAACCGTGTGACACTTGGTGTCTACGCTTTTCAAATGTATGGATTTCCCTTTCTTGCCTATAGCTCATAGCATGTCTTATTTGTTATTTTAACTCCTATTTTGCCAGGTTTTTAGCATTGACACCACTGGTCACCCTTTGGAATCCCCAAGGCCTCTCTGTCCCTCACTTCTAAACTGATGACAATCTCTAGAAATGCGTTAGTTCCTATTGCATAGCCTCACTGTGTCACTGGGTGCTGGGTTACTGGGAGGTAGGAAGAAGATGAGTCAAAGACCAGAATGAGTTCTTGACCAGAATGGTGGCAGAGACACGTCTTAGCAAAGGCAGGGCAGCACTGCATGCTACCATGCAGCTACATGGAGTGAAGGGTTAACAATCCTCTGAGTGCTGCACCAGAGAAATAGGAAATCAAAAGAAATACCAAGAGAAATCAGAGCAAACCTCTCCATGTCTACCTTCTATAAAACCGCCAAGTTTCTCTGTAAGTTGAAGTTTTAATGTCAGTCTACTCAGCAAAGTGTTTAGGCATATATTAGCCTTCTGGGTACACTCACAGCTCCTGATAAGGCCCCTTTATCTTTAGACAAGAATGTTGTAAAGCTTAAAGTGCTCTCTAAAAAAGAACTTCAGCATCTTCTGGAAGGTCTGTGTACAGTTTTTTCCTATAAAAGACTTTATTGATTTGCCATAGTTTACTTTATTCCCCTACAATTTCCTGACGTTACTTCTTTTCAAAGTAAAGAAAAAATCCTTGGTATTTCACTACTGCAAAATCATCTTGGTCTGAAAGTGGATATAAACAATGATATGTACATATATTCTTTCAGAAAGGCAGTGAAGCTCTGCTCACACGGATAGTGCTATCAGTAGCAATGCTATCCAGCATTTTCTCGTTACTGCTGCATTATCAGTGGTCTGCAAGAAGAGAAAAAGTACCACCATGCAGATCTGCTGCAGAGGGCAGCTTGCTGCAGGATGAGAACGCTGTCCAGTAATGTTTTATTTTCCTTTCAGTGCTACTTGTGCATCAGACATATGCTATCCTGCAGAAGGTAAGGATTTCCAATGTCAGTTAACATCCAGTGGCTATTTTAGTGAGTTCTGTTGAGCGGACTGAGCACTGGCCTGTGGCATCTGGGCGGATGAGTGGATTGCAGGGTTGGAAACCTGTACTTCAGCAAGTAGCTCTCAGTCACTGGTCTAATGGAAGGCCTTTCTGTACAGGAACCAGCCGTATGTGTGAGGAAACTTACCAGCTGGACGTGGCTCTGGGCAGCCTGGTCTGGTGGTTGGCGACCCTGCGCGCAACGCTGGGGTTGAAACTCGATGGTCGTTATGATCCTTTTCAACCCAGGCCGTTCTGTGGTTCTGTGATTATTGTGTAAAATAAAAACTTAAAAGTGATCTGACATAGAAAGATCCAGAAAAACAAAATGTTGTGATTTCATTCTTCCCCAGATTATTCCACATATAATCTGGAAGGCTGGACGCGAAGAGTTATTTGCTCCCAGTTAGAAGTCAGTACAATATGTAGTGCTATGTACATGTGTACACTTAAATTAGCTCTAAGCAAACCATCTTGTGAAGCAATAGGACTATTGTGCGCAGCAGATAATTAATAAAAATGTATGTTTGTTAATTCCTCCACTATTCAGCCGAGTCACCTGCTCAGAGAACTCAGATATTACTTAGCAATTTTGCACAGTTTGTTCAGAATGAGATCACTCAGTTACACTTAGAAGGTCTTTAATAACCACAACTACATCATATGATGAAACCTGTGCTTTGTACAAATGGTCAGCAAGACTTTGATGGTCGGGTGGAGCCACCTATTATCATATTCTCTCCTGCGTGTAATTTGCAATGTTTCGTGTTTCTAAAGAGCAAACCATGCCAATGAATAGCAGTAAGATGTTGAATGAATGAGAATTTTATCAAAACTGTTCTTTTGTTCAAGTCAGTGAAAATCTGTAGATACTTTTCCATCAGGAAATGACATTTGAATTAAGTTTTTCTTTTCGTTGTTGAATAACTTAAGAAAAAAATTGCTCAAGCACTTGTAAGCATTTGTCCAAAAAGATCCCATAAAAATGAGAAATCTTTTAAAACAACACTATTAGGAAAGAATAAAAGAATACTTCAGATTAGATACACTCATTTCCAAGATCCTGTTTTATCTTTAAGTGCAGCCTGCAGGCTTGAAAATCTTGCAGAAAACAATTCATAATGGAATTGTTTTCTGTGTGAATCTTATCACAGGGTGCACTGCTACCTAAACTATTTTGGCATGGAGCCTTTTAAAAGCCTTTGCATTGGTATAACACTGATAAAAATGAACGATTTACAAATTCAGATTAACATTCACAGAGAGAAATTAAGGAAAGCTCATAATTAAAAAGCTGTTTTTTTTATTAAGTAGGGTCTAAGTGTTAGCTTCAAGAGTGCTGAGACATTTGTGAACATTATCAAAGCAGTAATGTAGATAAAGCTGTCACTGTGACAGTGGTGAGGCACTGGCACAGGTTGCCCAAGGAGGCTGTGGATGCCCCATCCCTGCAGGCATTCAAGGCCAGGCTGGATGTGGCTCTGGGCAGCCTGGGCTGCTGGTTGGCGACCTGCACACAGCAGGGGTTGGGACTGGAGGAGCGCTGTGGGCCTTTGCAACCCAGGCCATGCTGGGATTCTAGGATTCTAGGGTTTAGGGTGGGAATCAACTTCAGAGTCCTTGAGCTTGACTCAGTTTCCTGAACAGATGCTTCTTGTGCCATTTGGTATTTCCAGGAGATCCCTGTCTAGCAGAATGGTGTGGTGTCCCCGTATTGATGCCCTGCATACTTTGGAACATCTCAGGCAGTAGATTTGGGCAAGAGTTTCCCGTAAACCCTGTATGACACATCATTCATCCTTGTGCCGATGTCTCTTGCATCCCAGGCTGTCCTTGGAGGTGACAGATCACAGAATCAGGACCAGGAACTACCTGAGACTTTCATGGGACCTACAGAATGCCTGTGTCCTGAAGAGGCAGCTGGACACCATGGGGCCTGACCTGACACAAGGCACCTATGTCAAAGCAACACCTCAAGTAAAATAAGTGTACAGTGCAAGAATGGTTATTCAGCTTTCTCGAAGAGAAATGTCTTGGGATCAGCTGTGTGCACATGGACATCTGCCGTGAGATGCCTTGAAGCATAACTCACATCTTCACTGCATGCCTCATGAGGGCATGAGTTTTCCAGAAGTCACGTCCATTTCTGAAAAAATATTTTGATATTTTTTTTCCTCATCAAATCCATGCAGACCTTTGTCTTTGGGGTTTGCTCTTTTCAAGCTGACACAACCCCAAGGGCTCAGTTCAGTTTCCTAACATTTTATTGCTGGTTGAGTTACTCTATGGCGTTCACACCGTCTCCAAGGTCAGTTATGGGATCTATATTCCTGTGTCCTATCTGTGATTGGGTATTAAGCACCAGTGCTCTGATAACCAGTGTGAAGGATAAAGGGTTCTATCCGAACATCTTGAAGGACCTAAAACCAGACATTAAAGCACGAGGAAGCAGAAAGCAAGAACAATTTGCCACAAGAATTTGTATCTGCATCTTCCTTCAGCCCTGGACCACATGATGCCCCAATGATAACTGATGGGCCGTTACACTTGATACAAGCTCTAACTCCATTGCATACGGTTGAATCTACTTCCTTATTTTTCCAAGTGTTTAGTGGCAGAATGACAGCTCAGCCTGGACAAAAGAGCTGCTCCCCTTGGCGAGGAAGAACCTCTTAAGTGTCTGATTCTCTTCTTGGTAAGATCAGTGACACATTACCTCTCAGTGCAAAACAAATTGAGGTGCCAGGGGTTCCCAAAGTGGGTATTGTTACATGATGTATGACCTCAGTGTATCTTTAAAGGTTCAGATTTTTAGTCCAACAGACTCCGAGTTTGTAATGTAGTCTGAACACAGATATAACCTGTCCTAAACAGGCATCTGTGAATACTTACAGTGGATGTTAATAAAACTAGCTGGTCTCATTTAAATGGCTTCCTCCTTCAACCCGTCCCATGGAAGCTCTAATTTAGCATTCTCAACATCTGTGGTTCCTTGCACTTGAGATGTGCTTTCCCAATACAGGCCCTCTCAGTACAGAGGACCGTAGTTTGCCGTGTTGTATAAACACAGACTCTAGTTAATTGGGAGATGCATGCAGGTAACTGTTTTCTTTCCAATTGCACAGAACAGTTAAGCATAAACTTAAGGTTCAAGGAAATCAAGCTAAGCATGCATTTAAGTGCTCTATTGGACTGCATCACATTCTAATTTTTATGTTCCGTTGATGGTGTATGGTCTCTGTGTAGCTCATAGCTTCAGTATAAAATAGGCTTGTCCAGTTTTCATATGAACTTGTGTACAATTTGTGGTATTTGCAACATTCATTGGTTAAGCTCCCCATAGCTAATTGCATTTGGTCACAAAAAATGTCTCGTCTTCTGATTTGAATCTGCCACTCAATAGCTTTAGTAGGCGATCCGTAGTTCATTCTGTGAAGGAGAGGGTAGTAAGAAGCAATCACTCACTGACTTTGTCCTTATCATTCATTCATCCATTTCCTACTTTTAGTCCTACAGAAGGATTAGATTGGGATTTACATTTAAAACTGGTAGCAGAAGTAGTTTGCTATGGCTTTTAAACAGTACACAGCCAAGATCCTCACAAGTGCTCGTCCATCCCAATAGCTGAGGTGTGCGTGACGTTCACCCATTACTAGTGAGCACAGCCTGCACATTCTGTGCAGAACAATATTGCATTTCGTCTGTCTATCTGGAAGACTTGACCACACACACGTATTATGGAGCCTTGACGCAGCTGCTGTCCACTGGTTTGCTGGAGATATTTCTGTGCATCTCACAGCTATTACAAATATCTGCCTGCAGGATGAGCACCAAGGGCATCTCAGAAACACTGTGTATTTAAACTCAGGACACAGAGCTTTCAGTATCTCTCTTAGAATGTAGGCAGGAAGGGGAGCCACTACGCTCTTCCACTCTGCTCTGCGTGTCCTTTGCGGTGTAGGGCAATTCAGTTCTCATCGTTTTTTAGATACTGCTGAGACTGGACAAAGAATAAAGAAATACAAAAATATTACGGAGGTATTTTTTAGGAACAAGTATTTCCCTCCTCTCCCTGTTTATTTTCCAGTATTATACCAAAATAAAGCCAAAAATTATTTGAATTCCTTCTGGAATCTATTTTTCAGGACGATGAAAAGGATAAAATGCTGTTCCATGCTAGATATCCTTGGGACTACAATATTAACTAGGATGTATTATGATATTGAATAACTGCCACACAAAGACAGAAGGAACTGCATTCAAGGGAGAATAATGACTGAAAAGTATGTAGGGTCATAAGACATAAGTAATTGAATCTGACCTCTTATTGTGCTTAGTTATGGGGGAAAAAAGGAAGAAAAAAGGAGAATAAATTTTGAACACATTAATGAAGTAAGAGCAGGAAGATGACTTCCAGCAGGGCCATGGTATTGGTGAGATGATAATGGAATACAACATAAAATGCAAATATAAAACGTGTTTTAAAGTAACTGAAATCTAGGACAACGTACTGCAAAAAGTCACAGCATTCTTTTTAAGGCAGAAAATTATGTCACGGTGAAACATGTTTATCCAATGAATAAAAAAGATTGTGATTGCATCTAGTTCACCTGCTGGGAGAAGATGATGCCACAGAGCTCAGATTTTCTGGTAGTCCAGACCCAGGGATTGCTGGTTTCCAGACAACTTGCAAGCCTGATTTTGTTTACATAAAAGTCAGTGTGGATGGTGGGAGGGGAATGACATATGTCTCAGTCTCAGTCTGATAAGGAGCTGGGATGATGCCAGAGTGCCATATAGACAGAGCTTAAACATTGGCTTCATTGCAGAATACATAAACCTCTGCTGGGAGGAAACACCAGATATAAAATGGCTCTTTAATCTCACAAATTCCAATTAGAAATGCACATTTTCTAACCTTGGCATGACTAATTACTGGAACGAATTACCAGTAAAGTTGATGAATTTACTATTTTTTCATACCTCTAAGTCAACAGTGGACACCCTTCTAGATTTATGTGATAGACAAACATATGTTGTAGTGAAGTACAAGTGTTTTACTGGGGTTATTACTGTCACTATTAATGGTCTGTCATGTGGAGGAGGTCAAGCCAGTAGTCTTTCGTGGCCCACAACTCTCTAAAGCAGATAGAAACTCTTACTGCTGACAGTATTGCTCTGGTCTACATGATCATCCTCTTCATATTCTTCATTTGTCACAGAATCACAGAATCACAGAATTGTAGGGGTTGGAAGGGACCTCCAGAGATCATCGAGTCCAACCCCCATTTGTCCTTTCCCTCCATTACCTGTGACACAGATACCAGAGAATTATAGAATCATTAGTGTTGGAAAAGACCACTTTGATGTCTAGTCCAACTGTCATCCCATCCCCATCCCCACCATGCCCATTAACCGCAGCACTCAGTGCCACCTTCACCCTTCTCTTGAACTCATCAAGAACTCATGCTCCTGAAATCTATTCAGGCTCCTTAACTCCCAAGTAAATGAACTATTGAGTCTAATAGGAAGTTAGATTAATAAAAAAGGAGATCACAGAATCATAGAATTGTAGGAGCTGGAAGGGACCCCCAGAGGTCATCGAGTCCAGCCCCATAGCAAAGCAGGCCCTCTACAGCAGGTTGCATAGGTAGGCATCCAGGTGAGTCCTGAATATCTCCAGAGAAGGAGAGTCCACAGCCTCCCTGGGCAAAAAATCACAAATCACAGATCACAAATGCTTCGTTAGATTTTAATACATTAATATTCACCAGGAAGATAAAGTACCTGGTATATTTTAATACATTAATATTCACCAGGAAGATAAAGTACCTGGTATTGATCAGTAAAGCTCATTTTAGGTAGTTTCCGTGTTGTAGCAAATAGCTCTTCATGGGGCCTGAGCCCAGAAAGAAGTGCCATGGTCACAAAATCCAATTTCTTTATATCCTCAAGAGGTAGTAGAGTAGTTCCTTTTATCTATTGATCAGACTCTATCTAAAAAAACCCAACAAACTCCATTGTCCAACCTCTATTTTCTCTTATACCAAAGTCTACTGCAAGACTGTCCTAATAAATAGATTTTCACTACAGGCAAAAATCACAATGACAGGTGACAGGACGAGGGGAAATGGCCTCAAGTGGTGCCAGGGGAGGTTGAGGTTGGATGTCAGGAAACACTTGTGTACAGAAAGGGCTGCTAAGCACTGCCATGGGCTGCCCAGGGAGGTGGTGGAGTCCCCATCCCTGGCTGTGTTTCAAACCGTTTGGATGTGGTGCTCAGGGCCATGATTTAGCGGAGGGCTGGTAGAGTTGGGCTGGGATGGTTGGGCTGCGGTTGGACTCCATCATCTTTAAGGGCTTTTCAACCTGAGCATGGTTCTATGAAGTCTGTTAAAAACAGGTTTTTTTTAATCCACCTTTAGCCTACAAAGTAGTTGCATCTCTCTGGAGTTTAGAGGTGATATATTTAGGCCAAGTAACTGTCTTAGATCTAGGCTTCATTTACCAAACTCTTTTACTTGCTTCACTTAAAGACTGCTTTCCTATATGGAAAGAATGGTAAGTACCATCCCTGTATTCATCCTCACTCTTGTTTCAGATAGGGTTAGTCTTTCTTAATGGGATGGCCATGCTCTAACTGAAGTCTCAGGAGGGCTACAGACAACAGAGTATCTCTGTGTTCTGAAAATAGACAACATTTTCCTTTTCCCTTTTCACACCTGTTTCATATTACTGGCTTGCAGTAACCCAGTGACTGTGTAAGACACCGAGCCCTTTTACTTTTCTTTATTTCTGACTGATAAACTTTTACCTAAGGGCAAAAATCCTTGATATTGATCACTAAGAACACAAATCTGTACCACTAAATTCCATTCCTTTTATCACATGCTACTTCTCCCAGCCATCCAGTTCCCTCAATAACATTCAGCTTCTCCTCGGTGTAGGTAATGCTGTGTACCTTGCTTGTATTAACAAATGTCAGTTGTAGACTTTTTGTGCTAAGTTCTGTATTATTAGAACTTCTGCATTGTCACTGAAGGAAATGAACTGTGATGAGTGTCCATGAAAGTATTACTGGTATTACTCCATAAAAGAACACATGTGTAGTGTTTTCTACTGTGATAGTAACTATTGATGGGTAGAGTTTGAACACTACATACACAAGGATTTCTTTGAGCACCTAGAATAGAAGAGAAAATAGAGTAACTGGCTGCTTGATAGTGAATGTGGCCTGCCATCTTGGGGAACAGACAATGTCTTGTCTGTATGGCTACTGCAGGGCACACAGAGCCTGGCCAAACATTAACTCACCCCCTAGGATAGGATGCTAGCACTCGTTTTAAAAAGAAGAGCTGGAATATTTCAAGGAAACTGAAATCTTTCCAGGATGAAGTCTGTGTGGAAGGCTGCGATTCACTCATCAAGATACACAGATATCTGCAGGATCACTTTCTGTGAGTTCCATCTGTAGGTAACATGCCGTTCCAATGTCATGCTTTTCAAGTGGGAGGAGTCACAGGGAAAAAAGCACCACAAGACACTTTCAGGATGCATTTTCTGATCACAGTCTGGAAGTGCGTGCTGATCTTATGTAATTTTCATATTTTATTGGCATAATTATGGAAATGTTCTTCAAAAGCTGTAAACGAGGAGCAGCACACGTGCATGACAATGCAGCTGCCTCTGCTGGGTACAGCTACCTCTAATTAAGTGGTTCTGAAGAGCTAATACAAAGCACAGTTAACGTTCAGATATAAGTATTCTCCAAGAACTGGTGACTGTATAATTGTCATGTTAACACAGGGGATGCTCCCATGGCTGTCCACCTGCAACTGAATGCCATCCCCTTTACATGGCTTACCGTACAGGCCGAGCACTGCTCCATTTCTTTGAAACTAGGAGCTTAAATGTGAAGACTATACTAGTTTCATTAAAAGCACTGAAATGCTTGAATTCAATGGCTGGATCTTTGCCAAAAGGTAAAATATTGATGGTTATTTGGCATCTAATTATTTCCAAATGTTTTTATTGCTATATATTAAATTAGGGGAGACTAGAAAAGAGAGAGTGCCATTCTAAATTGACTGCCAACTTTTAAATGAGATTGTTTCTCCTGAGACCATGCTATTGGAACTTGCATTAGTAGCTCACTGGAGCACATACATTTCTTCCGACATATGTCATAGTTAGATCGTTCTATTGATGCCAAAATGCTTTTCTGTTTTAAAGTATCGCTGTGGAAGAATCCTCTCTAGAAAATGTTTATATCATAATTACACGTTTTGCAACACTCTTAGTACATATATTCCCACATTTAATGGCCATAATGCTGGCTGGTACTTTTCCTTGGGTTTTGTCCATCGGTATTTGTTATTTCAGCCTGTACACAGAGCCTCAGTTTTGCAGAAACAGAAGTTACGTGGTTTTCTCTCCGTTAGCTGAAAGTTCCACTATTTAGTAGAATGATGAATAATAACATGTTTTAATATTTCTGTTGCTGTACCGAACTCTAAAGTTATGGTAATGATTGCCTACTATCCTTTGCAGAATAAAGTTGCAAATATTGGACACCGAGTTATAGATTTTAGGGGAATAAACGCAAACTACTTCCCAGTGAAGAATTTTTTCTGTATTAAACCAAAAATGCTAAGGTCTAAATCTTCAAAAGCTATTAAACACCTCATTACCATTTTAATTTCTGCTTTCAAGAGCAATAAAGCACAATAAAACTCTCTATGTTCTAACATCCTCATTTGTGTTGATATCCCAAGTTAGAAAGATGAAGAAGTGAACTTAGGTTGCAAGTTCACTGTTACCTTGAAAATAGCTTAGTCCAGTTTCATTAAACCTAAGACTGTGGTTTGCACATATCTGCTTTTTTGTACATCTAGATTATCTAGATAACCTTTATTTTCTGGAAAAGACTCACCTTCCATCCGGGCAAAGGGCATGAATGTAAGACAGCTCCAAAGGCAAATCTTAGGCATGTATTTCGCACAGTGCTGCATCCTCCTTTGCCAATCACTAAAGCTTATTCATCCCAAATTAATTCTGCAGTAAAAGTGTTTGCTCAGTTTCTGCTTTGAAGTTGGCTTATGTCAAACTATCTTGGAGCAAAGATGAAGCAGAGTGAGAACCTTCCTGCAAAATCTTGTTTTGTGTGGTTAGCAGATGACCTTGCTTCCATAAGATGGCTTGAAAATACAAATCAACATGATGGAAAATATGGGATCAGTTTTACCTAACCCAGGGTATATATTCTGTACTTATCTGCAGGTGAGATATTCTTACAGACTCCTGACATACACAATAGCAACAGAAGACATTTCTAGGCTGCAATCTCATCCAAAAATAGTCAGTCAAAATAGGCTACACAAACTCTACAGTTGCCTTTTTTTCGTTGACAGAAAAGAGAAGAAAGGATTCCCCTGAGTAATATCCAGTGATGCCCACCATCTGCAGGGAGTAGGAATAGGAATGCTTAAACAAAGGTCCTACAAGCTGGCCTGCTGAATTATCTCTAGGATCCACAGACAAAGATGACAAAGCCACTTCTGTGCAATGAACGTTTATGCTCTTGGTGTCCATAGAGGCACCAAGTCTAGACTCTTAAATGTATGTGTCTCAACTTTGAACTCAGGTGGGTTGTGGACATTTGACTCAGTTGCCAAGAAATCAGCACCACTGAGATATCATAGAATCATGGAATCACAAGGTTGGAAATGACCCATAAGATCATCTGGTCCAGCCGTCTCCTCATCACCATTGCCACCACCAGCACTAAACCAAATCACACAGCACGTCATCCAGACACGTCTTGAACACTGCCAGGGACGGTGACTCCACCTCCTCCCTGTGCAGCCATTGCAGTGCCTGACCACTGAGAGAAAAAGTTCTTCCTCACGTCCAACCTAAACCACCTCTGATACAACTTGTGGCCATTGCCCCGTGTGCTGCTCGTTGCCTGGGAGAAGAGGCCAAATCCCTCTCCATCACAGCCTCCCTTCAGGAAGTTGTAGAGTGCAGTGAGGTCTCCCCTGAGCCTCCTCTTCTCCACACTGAACAATCCCAGCTCCCTCAGCCGCTCCTCATCAGCCCTGTGCTCCAGACCCCTCGCCAGTTTCGTTGCCCTTCTCTGGATAATTTCCTGTTATTAGCAGGAATGATCACGGACCCAGTGACCTGTGTCCTGGCATGTCAGGTCTCCACCAGGTGGGGCAGTCCATATCATTGTCAATGGCAGCAGATGTCTTGGCTCGAGCCATATTTTTGATGTCAGAATCTGGCTGGTGAGAACTGCAGTGGCTGCCTTTGTGTCAGTATCGAGAAAAAACTTTCTAATATTGAGGAAGAAGGAGTGAAAGACTAAAATCTAAATTGAAAGGGAATTGTCGATTTATTGCAGAGTCACTCCAGATGACTCATTCTGGAAGGGAGCTCTGAGTAATTCCAGGTGGTTTGGCAGTGCTGGGAGAAGGTTCTGTGGAGGGATGGTGTAATGTTCTGGTTTGAGGATCCAGGAAAGAAAACACTCGTAATAAGTAACTGGAAAAGCAAAGACAATGGTGGAATAAGCCGGGACAATTTGCAAGTCATGGCTCAGGTCCTAGCAGTCAGAGGATTTAAGAAATTCACTGTAGTTGGACTGGTCTGATGCATAGGTGTTTATTTTTAATGTCTTTACTGGACCCAGATTGTCAGCCCTTTGTTTCTCTCCTGCCAGGCTCAGGCGGAAGGAGTCTTTCCAAGATATCTCATTCTAGTTTGCACACACCTGATTTGGCTTAAGAGTTGTGTATTTCCAGTGTCAGACCACAACGGCCTGCACTGCTGTCAGCCTTCCTGCCCCTCAGTAAGGACAACCAAAAGCAGCAGCTGTCTGAGAGCTGTTGGCTCCTTTTGCACCAGACCCATTGCCTTTATCCTGGCAGAGCCTGTACTAATTTCTGCTGGGGAACTGCAGCCTGATATTAAACTCTCCATTCAGTTGAGCAGATTTAAAAGATTTGTCCGCTTACTAACAGACTAAATTCAGCAAAATTTAAGATGCAAATTTATTCCTGGCCTATTTTCCTCTTTTTGCCCTTTCTTGCTTTCTCCCCTGTGCCTTTTCCCTAGCTGTTTATGTTTCCTCATCTCCTCTGATTCATATCAATAATGTTAAGAGTTGGAATCTTTTAATCTCCCATAATTCACTACATTACCTTGAAGTGAGAGAAGCTGGCAGTGAGGTTGGGAGCACATGGCCTTCCATCCCACCTCTGTCCTTGTGGCTGAATTATGAAGACCACAAAGGGAGGACCAGGCGTGTTTCTGCACAGCAGCAGAGGACTGTGATAACCAAGAGAACGCAGCCCTGCATGGGGAAGGCTGAAGCAGTTACAAACCAACCAAACCTCCACATTTCCCACCAGCTCCTGTCAGTGGCTGCATGGCAGTTGTGTCACCTCAGCAGACATTTTGCATGTTCCCCTCGTGGCCATTTTGTCCTGGTAGAGAGGAGGAATACGAGCACTTTTTGAGGTGGAAGTTGGCTTTATGCTGGGTGTCAGCAGAGCTTTTCTTCCTCTGAGGCCAAACGCTGCAAATAGCTCTGATTTGTCTAAATTTGGTCATCTTTTGGAGTATGTATGGGGAGGGCCAAAGGCCTGAGTGACAGGAACGTACTTCAGGATGGTCACTGGCTCCGGCTGCTGCTGTCCTCCAGAAGTGTCCATGAGTGCCAAGCTGCCTGTGTCCCCAAGCTGGGTCTTCCCTCATTCTCTGTCATGGCCTCTGTACTTGTTGAACTCGTGCTGTTTCTGGAAAGTGACACTCCCTGCAAGCCTCTGTTTCCCCCTAAGCTCTGTACAGGCACCTGGCAATCTCCTCTCTGGCAGGGAAGGGCTGACAGGACTTGCAGGATTCTCTTTGGGACCATCAGGGTTTTATTGCACATGTTTCTATGTATCCTCTGGCACTAAGCTGACAAATGCATCTATTTCAGCGGAGTGCTTCAGTGGCCCATCTGACTGCACATCTCCCTGATGTCCCAGGCCTGTTCTTCCATCTCCGATACATCTTTGGCTCTCGTTGCCTTTTGCACTAAGAGAGTTGTGTTTGATGGGTCCCTCAGTTCTCTGGATATTCTAAAATTGTAACATGGGCAAATCGGGCATGCCAGCAACCTCTCCATTTCAAAGCTGCAGCAGGAGCAAAGAGTGACTCTCCTCGTGGGGTCTGGCAGCATCAGGTGCAGCTCCTGCTACCCTGCCACATGGGCTGAGCTCTGCCTTTCTCTCTGCTGGGCAGATATTGCTGGGCTGATCAGGGTGTACCTGTGGTGGACCCGCAGGTCTGAGTCTCAGCTAGTCTGTTTTAGTGGTTTCATGCTTCAGAAGGCCACAGGAAGCCATTACGGATATTCAGCCTTGCCTCCTAAGGTGCAGTGACTTAGCACTTCCAGCTCTCCTTCTTCACTTTTGAATGGTCTGGGATACACCAATGCAAGCTTGGTTCCAAAACTAATTGCTGCTAGTGGTGGAGAATGGGTGATGCTGCAGGGCCTTGGCCAAGTGCTGGCAGTGCAGTGCAATGATGCTGATCCACCTGAGTGGGTCAATCCTGCTATGTAGGAAGACTCTCCCAGTCGTCCTGAGCCCTGGTATAACAAGGAAGATAGGCTTGGTTCATCGGCCTGATTTCTGATCAGGACAGATTCATCTAGTAGTACTACTGTGAATTAAGCAGGGAAGTGATGCACCACGTACTTTTTCAAGTGCAGGAATTCTGGTCAAATGAAAAAATTGGTTTTAAACTTCAAAAATTGTTTAAAAATAGTTGGGTGTCTGAAAACTGGTAGTTCAGTTATGTGTCCTAAATGAAGATCTTGTAAGGAAGAAGAGACTTAATCATCAGCCTTCTCCTAAGGAGTGCCTACACAACATTTTCTTCTCTTTCCCTGTTCTGGTGGCTCCTTCCACTTCTGCAGCACATGATATCCACCCTCAGCCAAAAAGGCCACAGTATTTGGGGTAACTCAGGAATACAAGGTTTTCCTTCATTTCTCTTTCTGGTTGGCTTTGTGCTGCTACTGACTTTCCTTATGATGTTAACTGCCGAGAGATAAAACTTCTGAATTTAGATAACATGCAAGCATTTATAGGTGCACTAGGAATAAGAACGGCATAAATGCTTTGTGCCACATCTGGTTCCCTGTGCTCCCCACGGCATCCTCACAGGGCTGCTTACTGCAGTCCTGGGGGAGAGCTGAACCCTCCTGGAATGGCAGCTGGTGGCTGGATGGGGCTGCTCAGAATCTCAGCTGGTGGCAGACAGCTGTGCTGATCTCTGGGGCAGAGCATCTCTGTCTATTAAGATACCTGAAAGTTCTTCAGCTCAATTTAAGGTAAGAATCAGGTATCCATGGACTCCATGATCTTTAAGGGCTTTTCCTACCTGAGCTATTCTATGATTCCACGACTCTATAGTACAACACCTCATCAACTAAAAAATGTATCCCCAGTATTTCAACAGTGTATAAGTTATTGCATTTGAGGAATTGGTTGTTCCTTTTGGAGTTACGGTTAGTTAAACAGCTGCGTTCAAAGATGCTATCGGCTAGGTGTGCTATGAACACAGAGCAGGGCAATTGTTTATCTCCAGGCTGGCAATGTACAAAGCCTAAATAAGAAGGTGTGTAGGCATGGCTGGAAGCACTGGCACAGGTTGTCCAAGGAGGCTGTGGATGCCCCATCCCTGCAGGCATTCAAGGCCAGGCTGGATGTGGCTCTGGGCAGCCTGGGCTGCTGGTTGGCGACCTGCACACAGCAGGGGTTGGGACTGGAGGAGCGCTGTGGGCCTTTGCAATTCTGGGATTCTGTGACAAACCAGCAAGCCCAACAAAATGGTGGGGTGCTTCCCTTCTGCCCATGCTTCCATTTTGCTTCACTTCAGAGGGCTTTGGGAAAACACACTCGTTTCTCTGGTCTTCTCAGATGTATCAGTAACACATTTCTATGAGCTTTTTTTTTTTTTTTTTTTTTTTAAATGCATTAGAACCTTGAATGTAGATCAGATCAGTAATTCCTGTGAGCCTAGAAAATGTTATTTTATCCTGTATTTTCTAATTTGAGCTCCTTATGGCCTACATAAACTTTTTCATGCTTTTTTTTTTTTTTTTTTATAGTCAAGAAGGTCAGGAATAACTGCAGCTAATAAACAAAGAAGCAAACAATAACGCTCTTATTATTTAGAAAGATTAATGCTAGAGCTTCCGGGAAAATTAATTTTCTTGAAAACATTAATTATTCCTTTTCCTAGGTCCAAGACAGTTTGATTAAGTGCTGTGCTACACCACCTTGAAGGTTACAGAGGTTGATGCAACAGGCTTCTGGATCTCGCAGGCTTTGAGAAAATCTACATCAATAGAGGCTGCTGTTGCAGCTCCTGAGACGATCAGCGCAGTCCTTTGGATGCTGTTAACCTCCTATGCTCCCCATGGATTTGTTCCTCCCCAGACGGTGGATTTCTGTACTCTGAAGTTGGTTGACTACGGAGTGGCTGCCAACAGCCCAGCAGCTCTCCCTGGGCACTCCTTACAGTCACAAAGGAGTGGTACTTTTGGCATGATGTCCATCTGACCTACCTTAGGAGGGCTGTGTTCCCAGATCTCCCTGCTTACAAAGAGGGTGAGCGATGACTGCCTTGGACGTAGGTAGCTACATTCAGCCAGGTGAGACTGGCAACTGCTTGGGACCAGAACTGTGGTCATTGCAATGCAGTACAGAGTAAGGCTTTGCTGCCAGTTGATAAATCCTGTTGTGAGGTCAGAAGTGAAGTTTTGGACCATTACAACTCCATGATAAGAAGATCTGACCCGGTCAGTCTGCCAGTGCTGCACCGTGTGTGGAATTCTGGGGTGCTGGTTGATGCTCAGCTAAATATGAGCCAGCAGTGTGCCCATGTGGCTAAGAAGGCCAGTGGCATCCTGGCCTGTATCACAAAGCGTGCAGCCAGCAGAGCAGGGAGCCGATTGTCCCGCTGTACTCAGCTCTGGTGAGGCTGCACCTCGAGTGCCGTGCTCAGTGTTGGGCCCTGAGCGTGTGCAGAGAGAGGGACTGAGCTGTGAGGGTGTGGAGCACAGGTCTTGTGGGGAGAGGCTGAGGGAGCTGTGATGGTGCAGTCTGCAAGGCTCAGGGGAGAGCTCACTGCTCCCTGCAGCTATCCAGAGGGAAGCTGTGGTGAGGTGGGAGTCAGCTCTGCTCCCAGGTCACGATAGGATACGAAGTGATGGCCTTAAGTACTCTGCGAAGGTTCAAGTTGGGTGTTAGGTGAAATTTGTTGTATAAAAGAGTGGTCAGACACAGGCACAGCTGCCAGGGAGTCACAGAGTCGCCTGGAGGAGCTCAGAACAGTGGAGATGTGGCACTGAGGGACGTGGGCAGTGGGCATGGAGGGATGGAGTTGAGGACCTCAGAGGTCCTTTCCAAACTGAAAGATTCTGTGATTCTATGGTTTTATGATTTCCAGGCCCAGAAACTGAAGGTTTGAGCACCTCTCACTGGCCTCCAGGTTGCACAGTGTCTATTTTGGCAGACAGAACACCCTATTTTGACAGGTGGGAACACCCTGCCTCTGTGCCTGCACTCTCCTATTTTGCCAGTAGACTCAGCTTCCATGACTTTTGGACATAATTCCTGAGCACTCACTGGTGCTCACTCTTCTCATTTTTTTCTGAAGGTCTCAAATTTTTAAGGCCCTGCTGCAGAAATGTCTGAAAATTCCTTTTGAGGGAATTTATAGTATTCTGAATAGATACTTAAATTTATTTCCAATATTAAGTGATAATTATTTGAGGGGGATCTAGACCATGATAGTGTTTGTCCCTCAGCAGTCATGGATTTGACTTTGATTTGTGATCTGCATTTTCGAGTTTAAAAAAAAAATAAAAAATCCTAACAATTACAAGAAAAAGAAAAAAATGCTTCATATACAGCTGACAACAGATCCTGGCACAGCATGAACCTGTACTCAAAACCGGAGCTGCTGATTCTTCCTTCAGCCCCTTCTATTGAGACAAGCAAAGGAGACAACAGCTGCTCTGTTCAGTCTCCATTCAGATTTTGGTTGCAGATAACAAAGTTTGCTCTCTCAGTCTTGGCAGCATCTGAACTTTACCTTTCCTACTATGGGAAGCTCTGCCATGTCAGACTGACCAAAGAGAGTTCCTGTTGCTAGAAGAACTTTGATGTTTACTTCTTCCTCCCTCCTTTCCTCCTTTCCTCCTTTCCTTCCTCCCTCCCTCCCTCCCTCCCTCCC